>NC_058160.1:13972112-14170946 GCF_020080835.1 Cotesia glomerata
ATCCACTTAGGATAGTTTCCGTAATTGTTTTAAAAATTATAGTTAATTTGGGATCAGGATATTAAATAAATTGTGCGTCGATTTGTAGGGGAATAAAATGAAGATTTATTTATCCCCAGAGGAGGAAAACTCAGTTGCACTGAGAAAAAACCTCCTCGAATGAAAAAAATGTACAAGTAAGAACGCAAAGCGTGTAGTGCGAATAAGACTATGTGTAAATTGCCGTCGCAATCAACACGAGGTGAGCTCAACCTTCTTAGAAACGCAAAATGTATTAATTCAGAATTCGTGAATTGACGCTAACTTTTAAGCTAACTAGAGTCAATTAATAGTGAAATACTAATTAATTGACGTACAATGTCAGTGTAGAGACTGATTGATTGATTATAATTATTAGTGTAGGAACTAATTAGATAATTTGACGTCAGAATTGAATAATTGATGAAATTTGATTTGATAGAATGATGGTTAAATGTCGAACGATGAATTTAATGTAATTTATTATAAGTATTGCGTATTAACTATGGATTGACTAAAGCCGCGTGGCTGATGCAATCCTTTCTCAAAATGGCGCGCAATAACCGCGTGGCGTCACTTATTAATTTTGATTTATTTAACTCACTGAATAATTACTAATGAAATTTAATGATTCGAGAATTTAATTGGTAATTGAAATTAATGAAACTAATAATATTTAATGAAAATTTTAAGTGTTAAAGTAAATGCGTATTATACGTGATAAATCAGAAAACGATTGACACAGAGTAGTCGTACTAGTACAAGCGTCCAAGCACAACTGCTTTCCGCCCGCCACGCGAGCCGGCTTCTCTCCCGCTAACCAGGGCGCGCATGAGCGACAGCCATGGTGTGACACGAATTTACACGAGTTGGAGCGATCAAGCCCGAAGGCGCAACTCCTCATATAAATTTCTATTGAATGTTTTTTCTATCGGTTAAACATACTCCCCCCGTTGCGAAGGCTGAGCAAGATGGTATGAATAGTGTTTACAATTAGTTACATTACATGATTACAATGTTTTGATTTTATAAAATTCAAGAATTGATTGGTAAAGGACATAGTAGAGTGATATTTCGTGTGTATATCCCTTGAGCCGTTCGGATTGAAGCTACTCTTGTCACATCATCATCTCCTGGATGAATGTCGACCACCACTCCCAGCTGCCACCCCATACATGGTTGGTTTTTATCCATCAATAAGACGACTTGATTGATTGAAATTTCTCCTTGAGAGGAATGCCATTTTTGCCGAATTTGAAGTTCATGGAGGTATTCCAAATACCAACGTCTCCAAAAGTCTTGTCTAGCCTTGATAATGAATTGCCAAACATTGAGTCTGTTATCTGGAACATCAGAAAAATCATTTTCAGGCAGCATTGTGAGAGGACGTCCTATTAAAATATGAGCAGGCGTCAAGGCGATAGGATCATTAGGATCACTAGATAGAGAACAGAGAGGACGAGAATTTAGTATAGATTCTATTTGGATGGTTAGAGAATTCAATTCTTCGAAAGTGAGAAGTTGGTCTTTTACCACTCGTTTAAAGTGGTGTTTGAAGGATTTTACCGCTGCTTCCCAAATACCACAAAAATGAGGAGATAGTGGAGGATTGAACGTCCAGATAATGTTTTTGCGTACAGCATATTCGTTAACGGAATTTTGATGGGATTTTGAATTAAATAACACATACAATTCCTCAATTGATTATTTGCGCCTACAAAATTAGTACCATTGTCCGAATAGACGTGAGTTGGAACTCCTCGTCGACCAATGAAACGACCAAATGCCCCGAGAAAACCTTCTGTTGTTAAATCGCTAGCAATTTCTAAATGTATAGCTTTAGTAGCCATGCAAACAAAGACGCATCCATAGACTTTAATTTTTGTTCTGTTTCTGAATTTACGTTCTTTAATAAAGAGCAGTCCAAAGTAGTCTACACCCACGTGGGAAAATGCCGCTGATTCGGTGACTCGAGATCTAGGTAAATTAGCCATTTTACCTCGCAGTATTACAGGCTGATGTCGAATGCATGTGACACAATTTTTTACAATTTTACGGATCTGGTTTTTACCGTCTAGTAGCCAAAATTTGTGTCTAATATTTGAAAGCGTACTCTGTATACCTGAATGGTATAATTTTTCATGTGTTTCTCTAATAATTAAATCGGTAACATAATGACGTGAAGGTAATAAAATAGGATGTTTCTTTGAAAAAGATATAGGAGCATGTTTCAAACGACCTCCTACTCTCAGTAGTCCGTCTGAATCGATAAATGGATTGAGACATCGCAATCGTAAGTTCTTAGTCTCTCCGGTTTCCTTAATTTGTTCGATTTCATAATGATATTGTTCGTTTTGAATCATAGTCAAGATTTTTATTTCAGTTGATAATTTTTCTTCTACGCTTAAAGATTTGTATTTGAAGGCATTATTTTTTAACACTCGTAAACAATAAGAAAGGGAAATTATAAGTTTGGAATATGATGAAAATCGTTTAAACAAATTCTCAGTAGTGGCTAATAAACAGGTAATTTTTCGAGTACCTGGAAGTTCGGAAGGAACAGCAGGCTTTAAGTTAGGCCAATTAAGAGAGTCCTGTGAGAGCCACGTGGGACCTTCTAACCACATTTTGTTATTTAAGAATTCAGAAGGAAGTTGACCTCTAGATAAACAATCTGCCGGATTGTCTTTGGTTCTAACATGTCGCCATTCGACTTTACTGCCAAGAGTTTGAATTTTTGTTACGCGATTTGCTTCAAAGACCTTCAGAGAGTTAGGAGACCGTTTGAGCCATTGAAGTACAATAGTTGAATCAGACCAAAACGTAACTTTAGAAATATCAAAGTCAAAGGAGGGAATTGTGTCTTTATATAATTTAGCAAGTAATAATGCTCCGCATAATTCTAATTTTGGAATTGTAACATCTTTGATGGGAGTAACTCGAGATTTAGAACAAACTAATTTTGTAAGTACGTTTCCGCGTTTATTTACTGATCTTATATAAATACAAGCACCATAGCCCACTTTACTAGCGTCACAAAATCCGTGCAATTGTATGTCAGTCGGATTGGGAAGTAAAATATTGCGCTCAATAGAAAAATCTTTAACCAGAGGTAATTGTTCAGCAAATTTACACCAGTGTGAATGTAGCTTTTGTGGGACCGCTTCGTCCCAGTGGACCTTCAATTTCCAACAGTCTTGAATGATAGTTTTTGCCGCTAATACTATAGGACCCAGAATTCCGATAGGGTCGAAAATTTTTGCAATATCAGATAAGATGGTTCGCTTAGTTATTTTTCGCGACGAGTCAATTGGTTTGACTGTGTAAATAAATTCGTCCGTTAGAGAATTCCATGCAATGCCTAAAGTTTTAGAAATTGGATCATCATTGATAGCACAATCTAAATCTAAAGTTCTTTGATCGAAATTATCCAGTGCATGTCGATGATTTGAAGCCCATTGTCTGAGTTCAAATCCACCTTTTCGCACCAGTTGAATGATTTCATCACGCAATTTTAAAATTTCGGTCAAAGAATTAGATCCAGTTAATAGATTATCGACATAAAGATCTCGTTTTAATATTTTTGAAGCTGCAGGAAAATTATGAGATTCGTCATCAGCAAGTTGGGTTACGGTGCGTATAGCTAAAAATGGGGCTGCAGAAACCCCGAACGTAACTCGTTTAAGTTAAAAAGTGCTAATATTGTTATTATGATAGTAAAGAATTCGTTGAAATTTGTGATGATCCGGATGAATACAGATTTGCCGATACATTTGAGCGATGTCAGAAGTCATAGCATAAACAAAGGTGCGGAAACGCAAAATAATAGTGAAGAGATTGTCTTGTATAGTAGGTCCAGTTAGTAGAACTTCATTCAATGAGATACCTTTATCGGTTTTAGCTGAAGCATCAAATACAACGCGTACCTTGGTGGTAGTACTAGATGTTTTAATTATCGGATGATGGAGCATATAATACCCAGGTCCACTATCATCCGGTACGTGTACCATGTGGCCAAGATCGATATATTCGTTCATGACTTTAATGTATTCAGCCTTTAATGAGGAATCTGAATTTAGTCTCCTCTGTAAGGATAGAAATCTTTTATAAGCTAGTTGTTTAGAATTTCCGAAATCGACATCGTCTACGCGAAAGGGTAATTTTACTACATATCTACCGTCAGTATCGCGAATAGTGTTATTTTGATAATAGGTCTCACACGTAGAATCATCAAAGGATCGAGAATCCTTAGAACCTAGGTCTTCAATATTCCAAAATTTGGTTAATTGACTCGATAGATCAGTTAATTGACAAGTTACAGGAAATACATCTTTATCATTATTGACTCCCCCCGCTACGACCCAGCCCAGTTGTGTTTTTTGTAGTATTAAATCACAATCATTTTGTGAGCGATTAATCTGTCCGACAGATAGAAGAGAAAGTGTGGTACCTTAACCGATAAGGACATCTACAGGTCTTGGTATGTGAAATTGTGGATCAGCGAGTATTATGTTTTTAGGTATGCATATTTTATTACGTGGAAACATTTCATTCGGACTTAATTCTGCAATTTCATCAACGGTTAAAAATGACAATGTTCTTTGAAATTTATCGTTTAAAGATTTACAATTTATTTGTACGACATGTTTTGAAAGGGTTTGCATTCCATTAACAGCCCCGATTGGAATAGAACAATTTTGCATAGGAAGTTTTAATTTATTAGTCAAATTTTCAGTAATAAAATTAGCTGTTGCACAGGTATCAAGTAAAGCGCGAGCTTGTATGAATTTACCTGCTGAGACACGCATCTGGATGAGAGCACTCATCATCAATTGAAAACGCGGTGTTCTAAGTATGGTTGTATAATTATGAACGACTAGTCAAGCTGTAGATCCCTTATCAGTTGTTACAGTAGCGGGTGATTCGATTTTGGCAGAATCATGTTTTGATACGTTAGCATTATTTGTTTGTTGAGTTGCATTTTGATTAATGTGCAATGTAGTATGATGGAATTTCTTACAGACTCGACATCTGCTAGAAGTGCAATTTCCCTGGTGTACGCGAAGACAATTATTGCAGAGTTTACTAGATTTTACGAATTTTATGCGTTCTCCTACAGTTAATGCATTGAATGTGTGACATTTATAGAGTGGATGTAAATGTTTGCAATATGGGCAGGCAGAAGAGGAGGTTGTCACTAAAGCTCGAACTGGCGTGTCAGTTTTTTGTTTCTTCAAATTATTATTCGAGTGCTCATTACGTCTTCGTTTGGAAGAATGATCGGAATCGCGATGTTTATCGGGTCTGTGTGTATTAAGTCTGAAGGCAAAGTTTGAGATAAATTCACAAAATGATTCGAATGTTGGGAGAGTGTCGTTGTCAGTGAACATTTCTTGCCATTTGTTTTTAATTTCTGATGGTAACTTATTTTCTAATATTCGTACAAGTAAGGATTCGGTAATATTAATTTGAAATGACTGTAGATTATTTATATGTTGCCGAGCATCATCTATCAACTTGTTTAAATTATCTGTTGTTGGGATCGAAATTGTATTAAGATTAAGTATCGAGTCATAATGTTTACAAATTAATGCTCTTTTCTTCTGATATGTTTTAGTTAAAAAATCCCAAGCTTTAATATAATTCTCTGCACTCGCATCAAAAAGCGCTAGCTTGTTAGTTGCTGAGCCAATTAAACATCCGCGGAGGTATAAAAATTTGTTTAGATCATCAAGATCATTACGTGTATCAATAAGTGTTTTAAATGTGTTTTTGAAAGATAGCCAATTTTCAAAATTACCATCGAATTTAGGTAAATCAGTAGTAGGGAGTTTAGCAAGTCGTTGAGTCTCAACAAAGGTAGTATTTCCCGCTGTAGTATTATTCGTACTAATGTTTACATTATGTGAATTATTATGGTTAGTCCTATTCAATTGAGTTAACTTTTCAAATTGATCCATAAGATCGTAAAATAATGTACGAACGTCTTCCGCGAGATTTATTTCATTATCCTCTGGTGTAGTTAATTCGAGTTTCTCAATAAGTCTTTCATATTGTTCAAATAATTCCTTTACTTTTGTAAAGCGATAGTTAATGGACTTAGTTTTAACACCTTCAGCTGTTAGTTCATCCTGAAGTTTAGTAATTTTCGAAGCTATCATTACGCGTTTTTGTTCTAAAGAAACCCTTGGGTTATCCATTTTGTGATAAATTTATAAAAATAACAGTAATAATAATCGTGATAAATATTAATTGATAATTAATTGTCTTATTTCTATAATAAATAGATTACTTGTGGTGATCAATTTATCTAAGAAACGACTTAAACACTTAATTATAATTAATAATAAATAATTTGAGAATTAATAATGAAGATAGAGATTAACTAATAATTAATTATTCTGTCGAACAATAACTAGTCACCATACAATGACCAATTAATTGTCGATTATTAAATAATTAATTAAATTAAATTATACGTAAATAATAAGAATAATAACGTACGTAAATATTTAAATGATAACCAATTGCACTATTCGATTGATAAATTGATTGCTTAGTGACAACCAATCCGTCAGTCAAACTTGGACAATTAATTAAAATTACAAATGAAAAAGTTGAATATATTGTCAAGTGATAAAATGATATGATAGTTAGTATGGAATAAATTTTAATAATTCAAAAACTTATCTCATATGTGTTGAAGTCCAACGATGCTGGCAGCAGCTGGGTGGTGTAGTGATTGGATCCTTGGATCGTCTTGCTCGTCTTCGCAAATCAGGGTTCGTGTGCACTTCAAACCTCACAGGAGGCACCAAATGTTTTGTCGAAAACTATCCACTTAGGATAGTTTCCGTAATTGTTTTAAAAATTATAGTTAATTTGGGATTAGGATATTAAATAAATTATGCGTCGATTTGTAGGGGAATAAAATGAAGATTTATTTATCCCCAGAGGAGGAAAACTCAGTTGCACTGAGAAAAAACCTCCTCGAATGAAAAAATGTACAAGTAAGAACGCAAAGCGTGTAGTGCGAATAAGACTATGTGTAAATTGCCGTCGCAATCAACACGAGGTGAGCTCAACCTTCTTAGAAACGCAAAATGTATTAATTCAGAATTCGTGAATTGACGCTAACTTTTAAGTTAACTAGAGTCGATTGATAGTGAAATACTAATTAATTGACGTACAATGTCAGTGTAGAGACTGATGATTATAATTATTAGTGTAGGAACTAATTAGATAATTTGACGTCAGAATTGAATAATTGATGAAATTTGATTTGATAGAATGATGGTTAAATGTCGAACGATGAATTTAATGTAATTTATTATAAGTATTGCGTATTAACTATGGATTGACTAAAGCCGCGTGGCTGATGCAATCCTTTCTCAATATGGCGCGCAATAACCGCGTGGCGTCACTTATTAATTTTGATTTATTTAACTCACTGAATAATTACTAATGAAATTTAATGATTCGAGAATTTAATTGGTAATTGAAATTAATGAAACTAATAATATTTAATGAAAATTTTAAGTGTTAAAGTAAATGCGTATTATACGTGATAAATCAGAAAACGATTGACACAGAGTAGTCGTACTAGTACAAGCGTCCAAGCACAACTGCTTTCCGCCCGCCACGCGAGCCGGCTTCTCTCCCGCTAACCAGGGCGCGCATGAGCGACAGCCATGGTGTGACACGAATTTACACGAGTTGGAGCGATCAAGCCCGAAGGCGCAACTCCTCATATAAATTTCTATTGAATGTTTTTTCTATCGGTTAAACAGCAATAAACAATTTGAGATGGTTTGCCGGACGATCAACTTTTAAGAGATTGCAGTTTAAGTCACCCATAATTAGAATATTATTATACAATGGATAAAATTTCGCAAATTGATTTATGAAACTATCCAATAATAAGCCCTGCGGTCTTCTATAAACAGCTGAGAGGAGTATGCGATGACCGGACGGTGATAAGACTTCAATTAATATAAACTCAGGATGATTTATATCGTCAGCTTCGGATGAGTATAATAATTTTGATTTCAAAGAATTATGTATAAAACATGCAACACCTCCACCTCTGATATAATGTCCACTTGAATGTATTAGCCCTCGATCACGACGCAGAACCACATAATCCTTTAGCGCAATGTCACTGTCAGGGGTAAGCCAGGTCTCAACAACCGTAATAATTTGAGGCTTTAGCTCCATAACTAGGGCTTCAAATTGGGCTGTGTGGGCAGAAAAACTATTTATATTTAGACTTAGAATGTTTAATGATGAAATGCTAACATTATTTTTACAAGGTAATTGCTATTCGAGTTTAGCCAGGTCAGCTTCAGAAGAAATCATGATTTTAGATGAATTATCGTCCTTTTTGGCATAAATTCTTCCCTTGTAAACCCAAACATATTTAAATTTAAAATGCTTAGCTTTAGTTTTAGTGGTTTGTAGTAATTTATAAACTTGACTATGAAGAAATTCATTGATGTAAATTTGACGACCAGAATCAGTTTCAGAACTGGAATCAAAGATGTTATTTACTTTAAGTTTTTGTGAGCGACGTTTTATATCAATAATGTGATGGCAAACATCAGATGATTTTAGATGTAAGACATATGAATGTGAAATTTGCTTCCTGTTTGAGGCGCTTTGTTTCCCTTTGACATTAAAATTGCGAATACTCAGAATTTAGCATATTTATGTTGATGTTACTTAAAAAATATTATTTATAGATATTTCGTCTGATGCGGTTGTGTATAATCCAAACAAAAACAGTCTTACTGTAAGAATCGCGTCAAGTCCATGTTCATTGAACTAAAATTTATTAAAAAAAAAAATTAACTCTTAGCAAAAAAATATGAAATGAAAAATTATACTTTACAACAAAATAAGAAAAACAAATGATACTTTACAAAAATATGTAAAATAAAAATGAAACCAAGTTACGATTACAACTCTTAAATCGATAAAAATTTTATGGCAAATTTAAAACTTAAAAAAAATTTTTGGACGTACTTGGTGCGTGTCAATAAGTAACCCAAATTTTTTTAGGCCTCATAACTACAATAATTTATACTACAAATTCATGGGTAGGTAAAACTCCAATAGTTACATAAAAATAATAATAGATATTAAGCTGTATTTAGGGATAAAGTAATAGAAGTCCAAATCAATCATTAGCATATCGAATTAAGGGAAATAATCTTATAAAAATTACTATAAGAATAGTTGTTAACATTAAAAAAATATTGTATGCCTCGAAAGATGAGAAATATTGCGTAGGGTATCGAGTGCTTTTAACTACTTATCAGTAAAAACTATTTTATCTATCCCACACAATTTAAAAGAATTTGAATCCATCTTTAGTTAATTTTTCATGGCAGAGGTATTTATTTATTCCAGTATTGAATGTTACTTGATAAATGTAACAAACATTAGAAGTACATTTTTAAAGTAACCTAGTTTTATAGATAAGAAAATTTTTTAGCGGGTTGTGAAAATTATTTAATACCCCATGCGACAATACTTCTTTTAACATTTATTTAACACAAAATATGTTTTGATTTTTAGCATAATACGCTTCAGAAATTTTTTTGCTTAATTTAGACGTTAATTTGTTTTTCAAATTTCTGTAATAAAATAGATAAAGATCGAAAATTTGATAACTGGAAAAATATTGATAATTTTGGTTTTCTATTCGTTGGAAATAAATTCAACTTAACAAAAACGTTTTATGACTAACATACATGATTATGAATAAGATAGTAACTGACATTCATTCAGAAAATTTATGACGAGTTCTTAATAAATAAACAATATAATGAAAATTAATCTCATATTTTTGTGTATTATCTTTCGAGTGTTCAAAACATTAACTTAATTAAATAATACAATTGTCGTGTGGGGTATGGATATATTAAAAATTATTTCGCATGAAGATTCATCTCTTCTACAAAACATTATCAAAAAAATTCCAATTATAGCGTGAAAGTACCAAGATTCTTTTATTTACTTAACGTCTCTTTATCGCTTAAGAAAGTTACATAACGAAATGTTAAAAAAATCATCAATAAGCATAATAGCAAATAGAACAAGAAATTTCTTGACTAGAGAAAAAAATTCTTTGCTCAAGAAAATTTTCAGGTGCCTGAAGAAAAACCGAAATTGTCTTGGCCGAAGTAAAAATTATTCTTGAAAATTCATTCTTGCTGCAAGTAATTTTTCTTCAATGAAGACCAATTAACTACTTGTATCGAGATTTAACTTTTTTCACTGAAATTAATTTTATTGAGTCGAGTGTTTCTTTATTTAATACAAAAATTCATTTACTTCAAACAAGAAAAAAATTTTTTTTACTAAGAAATTTCTGTTTCGGCATGAGTAATTAAATTACTTTAGGCTAGCAGCGCCACCTACTTCAGCTGAGAAATAAATTTTCTCACCTTGAAAAAATTTTGATCTTGAATCTTTGATTCCTGTTTTAGATTATTTTACCCGGGCACGAAAAATATACTTCTACTAAGACACTAAATTTTTTGGAGCAAGAGAAAAATTTTCTCAAGATAAGAAAGTTTACTTCTACCAAGATATTTAATATTTTGGAGCAAGAGAAAAATTTTCTCAAGACAAAAAAATTTACTTCAATGGAGAACTTAATTTTTTGGAGCAAGAAGCTGAATTTTCTCAAAACAAGAAAGTAGTTAAACAGGGGGAGATAGAGGCCAACTCCCGAGCGCCATCTAGTGGTGGTGGGCAGAGCTTACCCTCTGTCGGTAACTTACCTAGCGCTATCTGGGATATCGACGGGTGATTATTTGTTACCGACATTTCTGAGCGTGAATTTGGAGGGCGCTTTTGGGCCTTATGTGGGGTGGGGAGAGGTTGTTTTTGAATTTCGGCGGGGTTATTGGTGGGGGTTATATTATTAATAAATATTCTTATCTTATGAACAATTGTTATCTAATAAATTTTATTATCTTTATGAGTCAGTAACTTTCTATCTAAAAATTTATTTAATCTATTTATTGATCAGCATTCTTTTACTAATTAGTCATCATTTATTTGAAAAATTAGTTATTTTATCAAATTGTTGATCAGCTTATCAGCTTTGTGACTCATTTTTAGTAACAAATACCCCCAATTTTCATCTATTTTTGGTGGGGATTCGGGCTATAAGACCCAACAATACTCACCACATATCTACAGTTCTAAAAATTTTTTTTCGAGTGAAGTCGTTCAACGGATGGTACTATGTTTGTTGATCAGTTTTTTAAAGTGTTTGGTATCGAATTTCTCATTGAAAACCACGACTTGTTGGATGTTCTCAGAGACTTGACTGTTTGTCCCAGCACACTCCAACTCATAGACACCCTTGATGAGCTTATCGAATTACTCAAACATTTGAGAAATCATGAAAAGGATATTCTTAAGTCTCGCAGTTGTGTTTATGATGCTATTAACGATTTAGTCTATCCAGACTACAGAATTAATGTTGACAACGACTCAGAACATTCAGACTCTTTTGAATTGTTCACTATTTATTCAACTGCAAGCATCTTCATTCATCAAGCTCGTGAATTTGCTCAAGTTATTACAGACATTATAAAATTATCTGCACTGAAAGAGCGTATGACTCAACAGGAAATTATTGAACAGATTTCAAAATTGGAGCTATTGAAAAACGATTAGCGGAGGAATAGACAAGATGGAGATCATCTTAGATATCACAGGGTTTGAGATACGTGGCGAAGAGTTTATAGTTAAAGAACTTTGTGCGATTAATATTTCTGGTGACATTATCAATAGAGGAGCGTATGAGTGTAGATATTACATCTTTAAACCACCGTTTGATAACCCTAATGAAGGGTGGGTTTCAGAAACCACCGATTATAAGGGTTACAAACATGGAATACAATGGGATACTGGTGCTACACCATATGATATGCGAAAAAATGTTATAAAAAGCTTAACAGATAATGCGCGTACTATTTATGTGCATGGTGCATGGAAGGTAAATTGGCTTGATCTAATGACTGATACTACGCTTCCAATTATTAATATCGAAAATATGCGTTTGTATTCTCCTGAAGCTGTTATGTCTTATAAAATTTATCGCTGTGAGAATCGGTGTCATCATTCAATGAATTTCAATTACGCTTGCGCATACGAAACTTCTCAACGATTTAAGCGATGGATCATAGAATTTTGGGGTGCTGGAACTTCATATGAAAAGTCGATTGAAATTTTTTATAATCTCAAAAGCTTATCTAGAATGCACACTATCGATATCACATGCTTAGATGAGAAATTTCTCCTCAAAGTAGCTCCGAAGCAAATCAAAGATATTTGGGATAAACTACCAGGTCATCTACAGAAGAATAAATTGATTGAGGGGTATAAATACTGCATGGAGCATTATCGAATTGAAAAAGAAAAACCTGATCAAGATGTTTGCGGCATCTGGCTCTACCCAATCAAGAAAAATTGTTATGAGTGTAGACGAAAAAAATAATTTGATCCATCATAATTAGCGTTAAATAATAATAATTATAATAAATACTTATGTAATATAGGATGAATTAAATAATAAACGTTTATTAAATTTGTAATTGTTTATTTTATTTGCATTTCAATACAAATTTATGTTATTTTCCTTACATTACTACTTATAGGATTATATTCAATAATACGATCATGTAATATTAGACAGTATGCAGCTGTACTATCAGGAAACTGATTTTCCGATTCAAACTCAATTCGTATATCAACAGGTCCAGACTTGATTGATTCATTTTGCTTTGAGCAATCTATAATGTAGAGTGGTGCGTCAGTTAAAAATTTAGCTTTCGTTAATAGAGGCTCTGGATCTTTATTATAGTATGACACTTGAAAATAAGTAAACATATCATATATTAATGCATACTGATTTCTACTTATGTTGAGATTTAAATTTCCATAAGGATAACTCTGAGAATTCAGAAATAGCTTCACATCTTTAATATTACAATGATCGAATTTGCTTGCATCTTTTGTTGCAACGTTTTTTCTTGCGGTTTGAAATCCTAAAATTACGTATCGTGGTTTTTCCAGCTGAGTAGAAGTCTTAATTGGCCAAACATGCTTGGTAGTTTTTGGTAGCAGTGGGTACTCATATAATTGCCAGGTTCGGAAACTCAATGGGATCGCTGGATCATGAGAGATGAAGTTTAATGTTTGAATTTTCTGCTTATCAGACATGGTGATGTATGGAACGTTCCACTCCACTTTGTTGAGCACAATTTTTACTTTGATGAGACACAAAAATCCTAGAGGACAAGACACTAGATTCGGGATTCGACGAAGAGGCTCACAGCTTTTTATGGGTGATTCACCAGTGCAGTTTCATGAAAATAATACTTTGATTGTGAAAAACAAAACTATTTCATTAACTCCAGGACTGATTGAGTTGATATTCAAGAGTGATCCTCTACAGCGTCTTATAAATGAAAGTGATTTGAAAGTTTACAAAAATCTAGTGCTATTAACGAATACACATACAAAGCATTACGAGCCGGATCGAAGTCTTTACACTGAAAAGTCTATCAAATATAGCAAATATATATCCAAGCTAACTCAGTCGTCAATAGAGGGTCATGGGTTACCTAACTTTATGACTGCTTCAAGAAAACGGAAAAATATTGATTATGTTTACTGGGATGATCCTAATGAGCTTGTTGATAGATTACGATTACTTATGGCATCTCAAGCAGCTGGTAATTCTAGTCACTCTAACGAGATAATATCAATTATTGAGGAATTGCGCGAGGCTCAGATTATTTATTAAAGTTTTCTTTATAATATCATCATTTACAAGTGAACCGTCAAGTCAAGTGGATCATAAAAATGATGATTGATATATTTGGACGTACGTCATCATCTAAAAATGACATTCAGTATAATAAAGGTATTCTGGGTGCACCAGGAGTTGGTTTTAAGTTAACTAGTGATGGCAATTTTAATTTGGAAGGAAAAAGAATGTGTAATGTTGCTGAACCTATAGATAAAAATGATGTTGTTATATTATCTAGCATGCATTCAATTGTCAATCGAGAGATAGCAAAGCTTAAAACTATAATACATCAAAATAAAAAACGTATTGCTGATCTTGAATCCGGGGATCTCAAAGATGTTGATGTGGTTGATGTTACAATAGGAGCTGGGAATGATAAGTCTTTTAAATCAATTACTGTAATAAATAACATCATTCACGAATTGGAAGCTAAAGTGAACACATTGAATAATATTATTAACAATCAAGAAAATAAGATAAATAAATTGGAAAGTCGTCTTAGTTCATTAGTAAGGTCATTGCTGCGTGATGAGGAAAGGATAAAAGAAAACGCAAAAAAGATATCTGAAATTGCTAAAAATGGTTGATAAAAAAGAAGTTATTGCTAGAGAGCTTCACCGATTAGCTCGAAGAAATTATCCCCGTCGTCATGTTGACATACGTGGGATTGATGAAACATGGCAAGCTGACTTGGTTGAGATGATTCCATATTCTAAATTAAATAGTGGATACAAATATTTGCTTACAATAATAGATATTTTTTCAAAGTATGCATGGGTGGTCCCCATTAAAAGTAAAAGTACTGATGATGTTAAAAATGCAATGAAAAGTGTACTTCAAAAAGGCCGCAAACCACAAAATCTACAAGTCGATAATGGGAAAGAGTTTTATAACAAAGAATTCAAAAACCTTATGAAACATTACAAAATTAACATGTACTCAACATTCAGCAATTTAAAAGCTTCAATATGTGAACGATTCAATCGAACACTCAAAAATAAAATGTGGCAGCAATTTACCAGTCGAGGTACTTATAAATGGGTTGACATGCTTCCGGATTTGGTGAATACTTATAATAACACTAAACATCGAACAATTAAAATGAAACCAGTCGATGTAACTGCTAGTAAAGAAAAACAAGTACTGCAAATGATATATGAACCTCTTAAAAAGAAACCTCTCATGCTGAAAACTAAATTTAAAGTTGGAGATGAAGTTCATATAAGCAAGTATAAACATATATTCGAGAAAGGATACACACCAAACTGGACAACAGAAATTTTTACTATCAAGACTGTGCAAAATACAAATCCTACAACTTATAAATTGGTTGACTACCAGGATCAACCGATTCAGGGTGGCTTTTATACAGAAGAACTTAACAAAGTAAAATACGATGATATATATTTAGTTGAGAAAATTATCAAGGAACGTGGGAACAAGGCTTATGTTGAGTGGTTAGGTTTTGACAATTCACATAACAGTTGGATTAATAAATCTGATATGTAATGAATAAATCTCATATCTAATGGATACATCTGATATGTAATGGATAAATAAATTGTTAAACAAAAAAATAATTTCAAGTTTTGTTCTTTTATTGAAAAATCCTTAATCTAATTACATTTATTAGCGTAAAATATAAATATTGAATAGATCTATACACATTTATAAGATTCTTAATTATATCTAGCTCGTTTATTAGGAGTTTCTTTATACCCCCAGGGTAAAGTATCGGTTGAATCATCGATTAACTTTCTTTTATTATCCTCCCAACTTAATGCTAATTTTTCTTGTTTAATTGTTTCTACTTTATGCTTGCTACTTTTGATAATATATTAATGACGTCTAATGTTAATATGATTCATTAGACACTCTTTATAATCTTTATAATCATCAAACTTAATTTTCCGTACAACTGCACCTTTAACACCTTTTGCTCTCTTTTTAATTCTATCTGCAGGCTTAGAACAATCAGGAACTTTATAAGCATAGAGCTTAGCTCTTAAACCAACAAACTCAGTCATAATTTTACCATTGTTCTCATCTTTCATGAGACCTAATACTTTTTTATTTTTTAATGGTATATTGTAAATATTATCATGAGGATAGTCTGAGGTATCAAATCTATCTATATCTTGCTTGATATGTTCATATACATTAGGTATATTAAATTGATATATTAAACTATCGGTATCTGTATATAGTAATTTTGATTTATCACCACTAAACTTTTCTCTTATATAGTTATAATGAAAATCATAAATATATGTTTTTGATAAATCTAAAATACTAAAACCAATATATATCGGCTTATTGAAATATACATTAACTTTGTTTAACTCAATAATAACCAAGTTTTCATTGAAAATCATGAAGCTATGAAAGTTTGGAGATGAAATCATATTTATTGCTCCATATCTTCCAAGCCATTTACTAGTCATTTTTACATCTTTATGTTTCCTAACATTTTCCATCGTCTTACCGAATACAGCATTATTCATAAGCTTATAAAAATCTTTCTCAAAGTCATTTTTTGCTAATTTTCGACAGTCAGTATTTTTTTCAATATATGGTTTAAGCCATTCTGACTGTCTGAATCGCAAAACTCGATGGATTTTTACAAGCTTCAAACCTAACTCAAGACTTTGCTTCAAATTCTTATAATGAATGACATATTTTTTCTTTGAATAAAGTGTTGTAGCTAATTTGGATTGTTTGCTTCCCGGTGGAATGAAATGTTCGGGACATAATGGTAAATCTTTATGGTTATCATGAAGTTCAAGTGGGTAATCTAAATCTACCTCTAAAATGTATCCTACATCATCATTATCATTCAAAAAGTTATTTACATTATTAACATTCTCGAATTCTGAATCTTCAACCCACTCAAAAGATCCATATGGTAGAGAAGAGCACATCGCAGCTCCATATAAATTATTCACATCATAATACATTATATAAGACTCTGGATCATTTTTATTGAAATTTTGACCCATAAATCGATTATTTGCTTTAGCATATCGGTTTGTACACTGTGAAACACCTCCTCGAATACCTTTCTCAAAGAAAAGTATAATTTCAGCATCATCTAATAAGTCTAATTTAACACCCGTATGCTTTAGCATCGCATCGAAAGCTAATCCAGGAATTGTATAATAATGTGCTGGATCTAATTCATAGGTCTTATAACAATTATAACGGAAATTCTCGAAAATATCCGCAAGTAACAATACATCAGTTTTTAAGTATAGATCCGAATATTCACCTAAAGTTTTTATGTTAAACTTATCCCATACATGTTGAGCATGTTGATAATCCGCATCAGAAATATTGTCATCATTAAGTTTCGAGTAAAATTTATTTTTTTCTGGTAAACGATCATAGTTTAATTTATCGATTGAGTCAATATATTCATAAGGAAATACACCTTTGCGGGTAACTAATTTGAACTCATCAATATTTTTATAATATTTTTGAGTAATGCTTTTGTCATTATCGGTAAGGTTGGATGCTAGCTTATCAATGCTCGATGCCATAAAGCGAAAAGAATCTATGAACCGTAAATTTACAGAGGTGCCCCCTATAGATTTAGAAAATGAAATATACCTCTCTTTGTTTACAGATAAAATATTTGTTACCTTTAAAGGCTGTTGCTAATGAGCTTATAATGAAATGTGAATCGTATCCAGATAAGTTGTGAAATACTATAGGAATTGTATGAGACTGTTTGTAATTAATGTTACATGACTGATGACTCGGACCTCTATATTTACCAGTAAAATGATTATGATCTTTGCATCTGATAAATATTAAACTTCGTTTTCGTTTTAATATTATTTATTTTAAAGTAAGAATTACAAAATGTGTCGTCTTCTTAACTTTTCTTAATAACAACTGAACTGATAACTATGTCTCTATGACGAATAAATAATAAAATAAATGAACAGAATTAAATGTCATGACAACATAAATAAATCAATAAATGATTAATAAAAAATAAATAATGTAGATGGTGCTAAAGTGCTAAATTTTGATTAGTCACTTAACACGCCCTTCTCAAATTTTGCACTTTGACAAATTTTTAGTCCCATTGCATCAACAAGACGATAATGTGAAGGTCCTGGAAGTGGTTTCGTGAGAATGTCAGCAGGCATTATTTTAGATGGAACATGCCTCAATTTTATTTCATTATTTCTCACCAATTGACGAACAAAATGGTATCTTGTAGCAATATGTCTAGTACGTGAGTGACAAGTAGCATTTTCTGCAATGTACTTTGCTCCACGATTGTCAGTACCAAGATTCACCATTGACAAATCATTTAATTTCAATTCTAACATCAAATTTCGTAGATATAGTGCTTCACGAGATGTTTCTGATAAAGCCACGTACTCTGATTCTGTTGATGATATTGCAACTGACTGCTGTTTCTTCGAACGCCATGATATTGCAGCTCCACTCAACATAAAAACATATCCTGTATATGAAATTCGATCATTTTCATCATTTGCATGGTCAGCATCAGAAAATCCTTGGATTCCCAACTGGTCTTTCTTGTACACTAATCCATAATTCTGGGTACCTTGTAAATAGCGCAATACACGTTTCGCTGCTGACCAATGAACTTCTTGGTACTTTTCGTTGAATTGTGACAGTCTATTGACAGTTAATGTGATATCTGGACGAGTAGCAATTGACAAGTACATTAATGATCCAATTAACTGTCGAAATGGCTTTTCTTCATCTTTTCTTCTATGCTGATTTCCTTCTGGTAACTTAGCTT
Organism: Cotesia glomerata; assembly: GCF_020080835.1. Lineage (NCBI taxonomy): Eukaryota > Metazoa > Arthropoda > Insecta > Hymenoptera > Braconidae > Cotesia > Cotesia glomerata. Next base: position 13,990,754 of record NC_058160.1, read on the forward strand.
GAGATTCACTAGGAGTTCGTACTGGGTTATATTCTTCCATGTAAAATCTTTTTAAAAGATCTTTTACATAACTTTGTTGATTTAACTCAATATTTCCATCAACTTGATTAATTTCAATTCCCAGACAATGTCGTGCTAAACCAAGATCTTTAATTTCAAATCTTTTTGCAAGTCCAGCTTTAATTCTTTCAATATCTGTCTTATTTCTTGATATATATAAAATATCATCAACGTATACAACCAAAATTGTATATTGATCCTCACTCATATTGTAGTAAAAACATGTGTCACTAGCTGCTGAAGTTAATCCAAGGTTTTCTAATTCTTCATTCAATATTTTATTCCATTGACAACCAGCTTGCCGCAGACCATACAATGCTTTTTTTAATTTACAAACTTTGTTATTTTGTGATAATTTTTGGAGCATCTCGTAAGCAATCTTTCCTAAATTATTGTTTTGACCATCCTTTTTAATAATTTCTTTTAATGCTTCTTTGATATATTCTGGCAGTTCCATAAATATTTCTTCTTCCAAAAATCCATTTAAATAAGCTGCTACAACATCTATTTGATAAACTGGTAAACCTTCACGTACAGCTAATGCCATCAAAAGTCTGATAGAATCCAACCTGGCTACAGGTGCAAAAGTATCCGTAAAATCTATTCCTTGTCGTTGTGCAAACCCTCGAGCAACAACTCGAGCTTTTCTTCTTTCAAGTGTTCCATCTGGCTTAAATTTGTTTCGAAGTACAATTTTACAAGTAATAACCGCTCTGTCTTTTGGACGATCAACTATTTCCCACGTGTTATTTTTAATTAAACCACGAATTTCTTCAGTAATTGCTTCCATCCACTCAAGTGCTTTGTCTCCAGCCATCGCTTCTTTCAAGGTTATATCAATAAGATTTGCTTCTTCAATTATTTCTTCTTCATGTTCTGTTGCATCAACAAATATTTCATCATCACTTGGTTCTTCTTGCATTTCAATATCTTCATTATCATCATGTTCCTCTTGGTCTTCGTTTATATTTGCTGCTTGTTCAGTGTTGTAAATTTTTCTTGGTCTTCCTCTTTTACCTGTTTTCTCCATCCGTGGTCTTCCCGGTTTTCGACGTGAAATACGATTTGGTGTACAAATTTCTTCATTAATTTCATCATTTTCAATTTCTTCATTTTCATTTTCATTTTGAATAGGCATATGAACACATTCAATATTTTCTTCATTTTTATCGAAAATTTTATCTTCTTTTATTTCATTTAAAAATTGATCCTCAAGAATTTGTACATCTCTAGCAACTACAACCTTTCTTTCAATTGGAATCCATACTCGATAACCTTTTGATTCTTCCGAATAACCGACTAAAATACCTTCTTTTGAACGCGGATCAAACTTTGATTTCCCTAGTTGTTTTTCTAAAACAAATGATTTTGCACCAAAAACTTTTAGATTACTTAAATCAGGTATTACTTTATTCCAAATTTCAAATGGAGAATGATTATCCAAACTAGATGTTGGACATCTGTTTCTTAGATAATTAGAAGTAGCTACTGCCTCAGCCCAAAATCCATGACTCAATCCAGATTGAATTAAAAGACATCGCGCCATTTCAATTAATGTCCTGTTTTTCCGCTCTGCCACTCCGTTTTGCTGTGGTGTATAGGGAACAGTTAGACGTCTAGAAATACCATTTTTCTTTAGGAATTCATCAAATTCTTTATTACAATATTCTGTTCCATTATCGGACATCAAATATTTAATCTTACAATTTGTCTGAGTTTCAACACGTGCTTTATATTCTTTAAAAGCTTGAAGAACATCACTTTTAAGACGTAAAAATTTAACATCACACCATCGTGTACTGTCATCGATAAATGTTACGAAATATCGAGCACGTCCTAATGATTCTACTCTTGACGGTCCCCAAACATCAGTGTGTATTAGTTCTAATTTCGTTGTACATCGTTCAGACTTCTTAGGAAATGGTAATACAGTCATTTTTCCTTTTAAACATATGTCACATGCCTCCAATTTCTTTTCTTCATTTATCTTCATACCACTAGCTAATTCTTTTATTGAAATTTCTAACAGATCTTCTTTATTTAAATGTCCCAGACGATGATGCCATAACTTCAAACTTGCTGAATTATTATTTATTGCCGCATTTGCTTGCTCTTCACTGCCACAGACATAATATAAGTTTCCAACTCTTTGTGCTAACAGTTTTATTTCACCATCTTTTCCAAAAATAGTTGCACCAGTTTTAGAAAAACTGACAGTATTTCCATGATCCGTAATTCTCGCAACAGATAACAAATTAGTTCTTAATTCTTTTACCAATAATGTATCATTAAGTTTTACCGACCTATTTGATTTTCCATCTGTAGTAAAAACACGAGCAGTTCCTTTTGCTACAATTTCAGTTTGTGCATCGCTGACTAACAAAACATTTCCATTTGTTGACGTCATATTGATGAATGCTGCTTCATTATTACACATATGAGATGTACAGCCACTATCTAAACACCATCGACTATCATTTGATAACTGCTTTGTATGAAGAGCCTCTTCCGTTACTTGAAACGCATCTTCGACTTGAGCTTCAACTTTTGATGAATATTCTTGCTTTTCATCGTTTGCTCTATCTGGACAATCAGCTGCTTTGTGCCCAATTTTATTACAGATGAAACAATTATACTTAAATGGCTTGTTTAAATTACCATCGTTTCTGCGTTGCCCTCCTTGATATCCACCTCTTTGATATCCACCTCTCTGATATCCATTTCCTTGATTTTTATTACCTTGAGGTCCACTACTTTGAGACGGTTTAAAATTTTTAAAGTTTTGCTTGACCCACATAACCTCTGAATTATCCATGTCACGTTGACTTTGAGCATCATACTTTTCAATAACCTTTTCTCTAAGTATGTCTGGTTTAGGCAATTCATTTTGAGACTCCATAGCACATCTGAACATTTCAAAACTTGAGGGCAATGCATTAAGAAGTAACGTTGACTGTAAATCATCATGCATTTCGACTCCCATAGCTGACAACTTAGATATTATGTCAAAAAATTCCATCAGTTGAGTATAAAAATCACCGTTGTCTATTATCTTGTAAGATGTCACACGTTTGAGTAAACTTGCTCGTGTTACCGGTCCCGTAGATGCATATCCTGATTTTAACTTGTCCCAAATTTTTTTTGAAGTAATTAAACCTTTTACCATTCGTAATAAACTTGGATCAATAGCAATTATTAAATCTGACTTAGCTTTAGCATCTTCTTCTTCCCACCTTTCAACTCTTTGAGCCGATGCAGCATCATCTTCAACCAATGCGGGTTTTGGTTTCTTGCCATTTACATACATCCATGTACTATTTTTTACCATTACAGCTTCAATTTGCATAGCCCACGTATCATAATTTCCCTTTGTGAGAGGTTTAATTGTACTTGACGACAACGACATTTTTTTTTTTTACTTTTTACTTTTTACTTTTATTAACAGCGCTCTGGTCCCATAACCTGATAAATATTAAACTTCGTTTTCGTTTTAATATTATTTATTTTAAAGTAAGAATTACAAAATGTGTCGTCTTCTTAACTTTTCTTAATAACAACTGAACTGATAACTATGTCTCTATGACGAATAAATAATAAAATAAATGAACAGAATTAAATGTCATGACAACATAAATAAATCAATAAATGATTAATAAAAAATAAATAATGTAGATGGTGCTAAAGTGCTAAATTTTGATTAGTCACTTAACAGCATCGTATTTCATCTTTAGATTTAAAAATTTTTCCGCATTTATGACAATTTTCAGCAGTTTTATGATAATTCTCTTCTTCTGGAGTAAGTTTTTTCATAGGGATTACATTTTTTAATAATTTATTTAATTTTCTACCTAAGCATTCTAATTCGCTTACTAGCCAGTTTACACAATCTGGCGAGCGATTGAGTGCAAATTTAGAGAGAGAATCATCATAATTACAATGAACATAATATGCAGCACTGAATGGAATATGTTTTTCTGTATTCTCATTTACAGGGCTAAGAATGCATTCAATATCAGCATAGACAATAAACGGTACTGGGTCTTTATATTTGTAATTTTTAAAACTTAAGATTTTTTCTTCATCTGTCTGAGGTAATTTCATTCTAACATTATTTAATTTTATACAATCCAGCTGATGTTTTTGAAGTGACTTTTGAAATTTAAAATGACACAGACAACGATCACAGAACCATAATTTTGAATGTCCTTTAGAAATTTGTGATTTTAAAAGTCGCGATAAATTTCTGATAAGAGCAAAGTGGAAAACTGTTTGAAAATTTTTAAGATTTTCATACTTTATATCATTATCATTATTTTTATCATCATAGAAACATCTTCCAGATTCTACCATTAGAAGATGAATTGTTTCTTTATCTGAGATATTGTTGCTTAAATATAATGGAACTACAATACTCTTATTTGTCTGATTATTTTTAATATTGACAATTTCTATACCATAAACATTTATTTTTAATTTATTTAATTTTTCAAATTTTGCAACATCTTTTAAAGAAATCGGAAATTTAATATCTTTAAGATTAAACTTATCATCTAGATTTTTGTATGATGAAACACGATACCGATGATCTTTTGCAGGGAACAACGCAGCTTTAATACACCATAAAAAACAGTACATATCATTATTCTGAATGTTCAAGACACCACCTGTATCACTTATATCCTTTGGCAATGGAATGAACGTTGAAAAACCACCATGAATGGGAGCATATTGGGAGATATTAACATCCAAGTTTATAACTTCACTTAAACTCCATCCGGAGTCCTTTTCATTAAATTCTTCAATTTTTCGAAGAATGGTATTATAAACATCTTCTTTGAACCAATTTTCGAGTGATGTTGAGAGTAAAATATCAACAGTTGGAGTCTTAAAAGATTTATTCTCTTCAACTCGTTGATTATTTTTTGAATTTTCAAATTTGCATATTAAAGTTGTGCTCACTTTAATACTACCTTCAGTTTTTAGAGTAGTTTGAATTTTTTCGATAAACATCTTTTTAGCATCATGTAGAAAGTTTCGTAAGTCAATATGACCCTTATTAATGATACTTCCAGTCTTTATGCGGTTTTGAAAAGCATTCTCCAAATCTTGCCAGTGAATTAAATTATTAGTGTTCAATGCAGCACCAATCACTGCTCGGCTTAATTGCATGAATTTATTGCTATACCAGCATAAGAGAGAAATGTTAGCTCGGAGATTTTTCTTCTCAGAAACCATGGTTCTGGGGTGAAGAAGTAAATCACTGAACTGTTGTCGAGTACCATCGCAAATATCAATCCACTTTAAACATGTTTGTTCACTCACTGAATCGAGCTGAGACAATAATTCATACGCCTCAGCAATGGTTTTAAGAAAATTATTGAATTCAGCGATAGACATGTTTGATATATATATTTTATATAGAATTATACGTTAGACGTGAACACTGTTAAGTTATACAGTAAACTAATGAATTTGGAGTCAAAATCATCCAATTTATACGTTTTTTTTTATAGATAAGAATTGAGGAATTTTTTGATAGAAACAATTGATATAATTGTTAGCTTTCACTTTGGATGAGTCATATAAAAGATATCTATAAATTGTTAATCAAAAAATAGATGAAATTACTCATTTTTGAATCACTAACAGGATTCAAGTAAATCGAACTTTACTGATATGAATCTGTGATAATATCTTTATTTGGAATATATTTCTATTTTATAAATCATAAATAAATTTATATATTTATATATATATATATATATATATATATATATATATATATATATATATATATATATATATATATATATATATATATATATATATAGTATTAATAATCTATTTTTCGAAAGTGAGTGAAATTAAAGCATTTTAATGATAAATACAAATGCAAACAGTGATTCAGAAAGTGCTCGATGAACATTGTTTAATTTCAAAGTAATTAGTACTCATATATATATTATAAGTGTAAGTAGAAAATGATGTAATGCCTATGATCTTAAGTAAATAAAGTAATGAGCGGATTTTAGGGTTAGTTTTAACAATCTGATCGTTTTTTTTTTTTTTTTTTTTTTTTTCAATCATAAGTGAAATTAAAGTATTATTTAATGATGAATACAAAATAAATAATAGTGATAAGAGAAAATATTATGACATGAATGTAATTTTCTCGATTTTCTAACAAATTGTATTTCTGTTTTAAAAAAAAAAAAAAAATATTCATATTCAAAAACCAATAATCTACGATGAATCAGTTTCTCACTATGAAGTTCATTCTCATTTACCATATACATCATCATCATTAAATAATAGTGATGAAATCAGAATCAATATTCAACATCAAGTTCTGTGTATTTTACCAAGCAAAAGTTCATTACACATCTGTGGGAGATTTGTTAAAGAAGATAACACAGCTGTAACAGAATCTATGGAATTAGTCAACATGGCTATTTGTCATATGTTTGAGGAGATACGCTATGAACTGAATGCTGTAGAGATTGATAGATGTAAAAATGTTGGTATTACAAGCCTTATGAAAAATTATGTATCGCAGAGTCCAGGACGGGGAAATATTATGGAGAACGCGGGTTGGCTAACACAAGCAGCTAATAAATTAACCGATGCTGATGGTTATTTTGATATATCTATACCGCTAAGTTTCATATTTGGATTCGCTGAAGATTACAATCGCATTATTATTAATGCTAAACATGAATTGATACTTATAAGATCAAATGCTGATACATATGCGTACATTCATAAGCCTGCAAATGCTCAAGCTGTTGCCGATAAAGTAAAAATTGTGCTCAATAAAGTGGAGTGGAACGTTCCATACATCACCATGTCTGATAAGCAGAAAATTCAAACATTAAACTTCATCTCTCATGATCCAGCGATCCCATTGAGTTTCCGAACCTGGCAATTATATGAGTACCCACTGCTACCAAAAACTACCAAGCATGTTTGGCCAATTAAGACTTCTACTCAGCTGGAAAAACCACGATACGTAATTTTAGGATTTCAAACCGCAAGAAAAAACGTTGCAACAAAAGATGCAAGCAAATTCGATCATTGTAATATTAGAGATGTGAAGATATTTTTTAATTCTCAGAGTTATCCTTATGGAAATTTAAATCTCAACATAAGTAGAAATCAGTATGCATTAATATATGATATGTTTACTAATTTTCAAGTTTCATACTATAATAAAGATCCAGAGCCTCTATTAACGAAAGCTAAATTTTTAACTGACGCACCACTCTACATTATAGATTGCTCAAAGCAAAATGAATCAATCAAGTCTGGACTTGTTGATATACGAATTGAGTTTGAATCGGAAAATCAGTTTCCTGATAGTACAGCTGCATACTGTCTAATATTACATGATCGTATTATTGAATATAATCCTATAAGTAGTAATGTAAGGAAAATAACATAAATTTGTATTGAAATGCAAATAAAATAAACAATTTAAAATTTAATAAACGTTCATCATTTAATTCATCCTATATTACATAAGTATTTATTATAATTATTATTATTTATCGCTAATTATGATGGATCAAATTATTTTTTTCGTCTACACTCATAACAATTTTTCTTGATTGGGTAGAGCCAGATGCCGCAAACATCTTGATCAGGTTTTTCTTTTTCAATTCGATAATGCACCATGCAGTATTTATACCCCTCAATCAATTTATTCTTCTGTAGATGACCTGGTAGCTTATCCCAAATATCTTTGATTTGCTTCGGAGCTACTTTGAGGAGAAATTTCTCATCTAAGCATGTGATATCGATAGTGTGCATTCTGGATAAGCTTTTGAGATTATAAAAAATTTCAATCGACTTTTCATATGAAGCTCCAGCACCCCAAAATTCTATGATCCATCGCTTAAATCGTTGAGCAGTTTCGTATGCGCAAGCGTAATTGAAATTCATTGAATGATGACACCGATTCTCACAGCGATAAATTTTATAAGACATAACAGCTTCAGGAGAATACAAACGCATATTTTCGATATTAATAATTGGAAGCGTGGTATCAGTCATTAGATCAAGCCAATTTACCTTCCATGCACCATGCACATAAATAGTACGCGCATTATCTGTTAAGCTTTTTATAACATTTTTTCGCATATCATATGGTGTAGCACCAGTATCCCATTGCATTCCATGTTTGTAACCCTTATAATCGGTGGTTTCTGAAACCCACCCTTCATTAGGGTTATCAAACGGTGGTTTAAAGATGTAATATCTGCACTCATATGCTCCTCTATTGATAATATCACCAGAAATATTAATCGCACAAAGTTCTTTAACTATAAATTCTTCGCCACGTATCTCAAACCCTGTGATATCTAAGATGATCTCCATCTTGTCTATTCCTCCGCTAATCGTTTTTCAATAGCTCCAATTTTGAAATCTGTTTAATAATTTCCTGTTGAGTCATACGCTCTTTCAGTGCAGCTAATTTTATAATGTCCGTAATAACTTGAGCAAATTCACGAGCTTGATGAATGAAGATGCTTGCAGTTGAATAAATAGTGAACAATTCAAAAGAGTCTGAATGTTCTGAGTCGTTGTCAACATTAATTCTGTAGTCTGGATAGACTAAATCGTTAATAGCATCATAAACACAACTGCAAGACTTAAGAATATCCTTTTCATGATTTCTTAAATGTTTGAGTAATTCGATAAGCTCATCAAGGGTGTCTATGAGTTGGAGTGTGCTGGGATAAACAGTCAAGTCTCTGAGAACATCCAACAAGTCGTGGTTTTCAAGGAGAAATTCGATACCAAACACTTTAAAAAACTGATCAACAAACATAGTACCATCCGTTGAACGACTTCACTCGAAAAAAAATTTTTAGAACTGTAGATATGTGGTGAGTATTGTTGGGTCTTATAGCCCGAATCCCCACCAAAAATAGATGAAAATTAGGGGTATTTGTTACTAAAAATGAGTCACAAAGCTGATAAGCTGATCAACAATTTGATAAAATAACTAATTTTTCAAATAAATGATAACTAATTGTAAAAGAATGCTGATCAATAAATAGATTAAATAAATTTTTAGATAGAAAGTTACTGACTCATAAAGATAAGAAAATTTATTAGATAACAATTGTTCATAAGATAAGAAAATTTATTAGATAACAATTGTTCATAAGATAAGAATATTTATTAATAATATAACCGCCACCAATAACCCCGCCGAAATTCAAAATAACCTCTCCCCACCCAACATAAGGCCCAAAAGCGCCCTCCAAATTCACGCTCAGAAATGTCGGTAACAAATAATCACCCATCGATATCCCAGATAGCGGTAGGTAAGTTACCGACAGAGGGTAAGCTCTACCCACCACCACTAGATGGCGCTCGGGAGTTGGGATCTATCTCCCCCTGTTTAACTACTAATATTGTATTGGTTCTCATGACGCAACTTTTGGAAAATTTTGCTATTTCCTCACTCAGCTCGTCGAACTGATTCAGAAAATACATATGGTTCAAAAGTTTATATATGTATATATATATATATATACTATATATTATATATGTATATATATATATACGATATAACGGGCAATGTCTCTACTCTAACTTCCGCAATTCTAATCGGATCTCAATAAAATTTGACATACTTATTTTTTGACCGGTTTCTGAGGTTAAGTTCTAAGATGAGCCAAATCGGCCGGTTATTTTAGAAATGAGAGCAATTTGAAATTTTTGAAAAATTTCAAAAATTCCCATTTTTTTACTGTTTTTCCATGTAAATACTATGGAACACAATATCCTAATAAATTTATGTTCAATGCATCTGAAAGCTTATAAAATAAGCTTTAATTCATATATCTATTGATTTTTTGCGTTAAGAATGACCCTCCCAAAAATGAAATTTTTAGTAGATTTCATAGAAATCTAAATATTGTATTGGTTCTCATGACGCAACTTTTGGAAAATTTTGTTATTTCCTCACTCAGCTCGTCGAACTGATTCAGAAAATACATATGGTTCAAAAGTTTATATATGTATGTATTTATATATATGTATGTATATGTATATATATGTATATATATGTATATATGTATATATATGTATGTATATATATATATATACATATATACATATATATACATATATATACATATACATACATATATATATATACGATATAACGGGCTATGTCTCTACTCTAACTTCCGCAATTCTAATCGGATCTCAATAAAATTTAACATACTTTTTTTTTTACCAGTTTCTGAGGTTAAGTTCTAAGATGAGCCAAATCGGCCGGTTATTTTAGAAATGAGAGCAATTTGAAATTTTTGAAAAATTTCAAAAATTCCCATTTTTTTACTGTTTTTCCATGTGAATACTATTGAACACAATATCCTAATCAATTTATGTTCAATGCATCTGAAAGCTTATTAAATAAGCTTTAATTCATATATCTATTGATTTTTTGCGTTAAGAATGACCCTCCCAAAAATGAAATTTTTAGTAGATTTCATAGAAATCTAAATATTGTATTGGTTCTCATGACGCAACTTTTGGAAAATTTTGTTATTTCCTCACTCAGCTCGTCGAACTGATTCAGAAAATACATATGGTTCACAAGTTTATATATGTATGTATATATATATATATATATATATATATATATATATATATATATATATATATATATATATATATATATATATATATATCGTATGTCTTGCAACGCTTTATGAGATACAACAGTACGTGTGTGTATATCTATATGTATCTGTCCCGAACTGGTGCGCAGCCTGTGTCGCGCATTCGTTTGAAAGTCTTACTTGTAGCAATTTTTTTTTGTTATATATTATACCGGTATTTACTATATTTTAATAATAAAATTTATTATTACAATGTATCGAGAATTTTTACGAGTGGGTCTTATCAAAGTTCTTTATTTGGAATATTATGAGTCAGTTCCTCATTATTCCTTTCACTTATAATTTTGCCGTTTTTGATAAAGATTCTTATAAGGAATATTATTCTTGTGTACTTATTTTCGCAATTATTTTACTTGATTCCCCGTGTTAATTTTTCCAATGTCTTTATTCTTCAATTTTGTTCACTCTTCACGTGCTTATCTCTCACTCCGGGATGTTAATACGATCCTATCTCGTTACATTTCATCTTATTATAATTAGTCGACACGCAGCTACTGAACGGAGTTGTTCCAACGAATAAAATTCTGTACAAGTGTACCCAAGTTTTGTGGTAGTGATAGGTGACAAAAGTTTATAGAACATTATAAAGAAAGGTAAGACAAGAAGAATTTTAATAAAATTGAGAATATTATTTTTGGATATTTTTTTTTTTTTTTTTTTTGATCATCAGTTTCTTCAATTAGACATGACTATGGCAACTTATCTTAATAACGTTAATTCTACTGAAATACTTATAAAAATTTTACCCATTCATTTCCGTTACAAGGAAAAAAAATTGTCTGGTAAAATTTTGTTGTAGTAAAACACGCGTTTCCCCGTTTTTGTATGTTCGTATTAAAAAAGATCGAGTAAAAAAAATTTTTTTTTTTGGTATGTGAAGATATTCAAGAATTTATTTTTTTTATTATTATTATCATTTAAATGTTCTAAATGTTATAAAATATTCAATAAGAAAGTTTAAAATGAAATTAAATTAGCTAGATTATTTTTAGTTCCTGATCCACCGCTAGAGCGCGAAAAATTCGGTTACGCGTCCGTTCGAAGACTGTTGTTCCAAAATTGTTAAAAGCAATTTTAAAAACATTTTTGAACAACCTGATTCCGATCAGAGATTTTATCTGTCTTGAGTTCACTAGTCGCTGGATTGTGTTCTCGCCAATCAATTTACTTTGAGTTTGGTCCGCTGGGATAAAATCAAGGTAAGTCGATTTCACATTAATTAATATTTTAGTTAGTGCGTGTCGTTGGATACACACTTACTAAAATAATTAATTAATTAATTATTACTCTCCCAGTATCTTCGCCTTCTGCCGAGATACTGTTGGTACGCAAACTGAGTAGGTGGGGCAAGAAGGATTTGATCCGCTTGTGCCTGGGAATAGAGTCAGAGACTCCTGGACGACGCCGAGTCACCAGGAAGGGGGAGCTAGCTTTGAGTTCACTTAGTTCGCGATTTGATTTACTGACCGTCCGTTTATAATCGATCATTTAAGTTTCGTTTAAATTATTTCTTGTAAAGAATTGCATTACTCTGTATTTATTTTATTAAATTATATTTTCATAATCAACTGTAAAAGGCAATTAAGTTTATTATTAATTATTTATTCGATCAATATTCCCTCAATAAATTGACCCTGGTTCCGGCGAGCTTACGAGCTGAGGATTTACTTGTTACAGGTGTTATTAAAAATTTCATCAGATAAAAAAAATTTCGAGTTATTTTAAAAAAAAATTATCTTGGTTTCAATTGATCCGCGTTTGAGAATGGAAGCTTTTCGGTGTTTATTAAACTTAATGTCCGGTAATAATTTTTGGAGTTATTTCGAAAAATGAACTTTTTCTTGCTGAGTGCTCGGACTTAGTTTTTTTTTTTGTATTCACTAGTTTCACTGTATGACTTCATATTCTTTTTCAATCTTACTGAAGCTTTATTTAATATATATATTTTTTCATTTGACTAATTATAATTTTGCGTTTCCAGGTCGCCATGTACGTTGATGGTGAGAGTTATTACGGGTTTACAACCTTTTTCCAGTGGGCAGCAGTCGATTGCAGCCCAGAGGTAATAATTTGAGAGAGAGGGAGAAAAAAAAATATGGGTAGGGCGAAGGGATTTTCCGTTTTTTTTTTTTTTTTGATAGAGATTCTAGGACATGTTGCGTCTGGCCGTTATGGTCACACTCATGGCCACTACTGACCAACCTGCGACGGCCCGAGATGCAATCCATGTGATCTGAGATTGTCCAACATCGCTGACATTGAGGTCCTGTCAGAGAGCCCTGTGAGCATGGCTCGGTCCATTTCTGCTCCTATGGTACGTATTTTGGTCCCACATGTTATCCTTTGGGTTGTCCTACCTATTTCTATATTTTTTCTTCTCTTTTTTTTTTCAGGTAGCTACATTTTCTCGTGACAATTGATAAGAAAAATTAACCGAGAGAGAGGAAAAAAAAAATATAAAATTTTCTTGAAGATTTTGTCTCCTCTGTCTACATTTTTTTTTTTAGAGACCCCTTTTCTAAGTAGGGTTCCCTTCTGATGTCTGTAATTTTCCTTGTCGTTATTAATTCCTTCTGGTTTTCCTCGATGACTCCTTTGTGGTTGGCTGCCACTGCTGTTGTTCCTGCCGCTGGTCAATGCCGTTGTCGCCGATGGCGTTGCTGTTACTGCTGCTGTTGTTAATTTTCGTGATTGATGGTGAGTTTATTCCTTTCGTCATTTATTAATGTTCATTTGTTTCATTGAAAAAATTATTAAGGTTTTATTTGCTGATAGCTAAATGGTGCTGATCCTCTTCTGCTGCTGCTGTTGGTAATGGCCATTCCACTGTTAGAGCGCAATAGTGGTGCTCTGACGCTTGAGCATTTTCTTTTTGCTCACAGTTCTGGGTGGTATCTACCACACAACCTAATCGTATCCTATTAATTTTTATTTTCAATACTATTGGTATTATTTTGCATGCCTTAAGCGCGAAACACTTTTTCATAATTTTCGTAATTTAAACGAAAAAATTATGGATAAAAAGCATATTGAAATAAATAATAGTAACTACAGAACGCGTTAAAAAAAATTCCTATCGATTAAATGAGATTTCTCAGAAAACTCGTTTTTTTTTTTATGAATTCGGATGAGAGCGTGGTATTCATGGGAGCTATGGGCTTGATAACACGACAACTTTGCAAAAACTTGTGAAAATTGCGTGTCAAAATAATTCCGTTTCGATACAGTTAATCTTTTTTTTCGATCATAAACAGAATTGAAATAACTATCAACAAGCAGAAACTATACATATATGATAGTATAATTTCTAACCCCCCATATTCCTACAGAATTATCATTTACGGAATTTCAATCTTTCAAACGTGGGTCAGTAGGGATTCTCGCTGCTAAATTAGTAATTTTCAACATATTACTATTTTAAAGTCAGGTCCTATTGCTGGCCCTTATCGGTAGATACAGAAAGAAGAAGAAAAATTTATTTCCAGCATTAAATCCCTGTTTTAATGCAAAATCCCCATTTCATTCCCCTTTTTGTACTCAGTCGTTGTTTTTTACCTTCTCTATGGAGAAAAATTTTCACACACATATATGTGTACATGTGTAACTTATTTTATTTTATTTTGTATCGATTTCCGTTCTGGAAGAAATTACATTTCCCAAGTAATGCGTTAGTATATGTAGTTTCATTTTAGTATAAGCTTAAAGAATATTTATTATTTTATACGTGAAAGAGTTACCGGCCAGATTTTGAGATGAGAAAAATGAAAATGAAACATAGTGTGTACGAAGAGTAGTGTTCCTAATTAGCATGCTGTATTATTATAGTTTGGTTATGTAATTATCTTCCAGTAGGCAAAAAAATTATATATATATATATATATATATATATATATATATATATATATATATATATATATATATATATATATATATATATATATATATATATATATTTAACACTATATTTTTTACTAATTTCTATGATCCCGTGCTAAAATCTATAATATAAAGATTTAATAATAATTATCTGATTACATCACCTATATGGTTACTTCACGTATCGTTTAATGCCCTGGTATTGTTGGTTTTGTTGGTATTTTCGTCTCCATTTATTCTTCTTCCGTAGTTGAGATGTTTTTCGGATCCATAATTTTTACCAAGTCCTCTATTTCCAAATAGCTCATGACTCTGTCTAGTTCATGTCCTTGCAGATGACGTAGAAACTTGACTTTCTCTAATTCTTCTTTTATGGTGTCGGTCATCTTCTTCCTTCGTAATGCCCGTTTCACTTTCTCTCTCAGCTCTTCTTTAAAGTAGTCGGTGTGTCTCAGTTTTTCCTCTAGAACGCTCCCGAACTCCACGCATCTACAATAGATACTCATCTGCTCCTCTGAAGCCCTCCAGACGTCGAACAGGGTTATCGACTGTCTTGTTGTAGATACGCTCTTCATAATCTCCATTTCATTCAATACTATGGTTTCGTATTCTTCGTATTTTTCCTCGACGCATGCTATTTCTGATTTCAATTCCTCCGCTATCTCTTTACCTCCTGCCCCTAACTTCAAAAGCCAACATTTGATTAGGTCACATACTTGTACTTGGCCGCGAGTTGCGTGGTTCCATGTATTTTTTTGAATACCAGGGTCGTAATCCCTTGGCATGTCAGCTACTTCTCTGTGATACTTGCTGAATTGCGGAACGTACCTCCCTCTTTTTGTCTTTGCGTTGATTTCTGCTCCGTTGATTAGCAACATTCTAGTTATTTCCTCGTATCCTCTATGTGCGGCCATGTGTAATGCCGTAATGCCTTCTTCTGTAGTGCGTTGGTTCACTTTTGCTCCAAAAGTTAGCAACATTTTTACAATATTGAAGAGTGTTGTGTACTCATTGCTCCAGCCATCTCTTATTGCGTGGACGTAGTCTACCCGTTTGTTAAAGACCATCATCAATGGTGTCATTCCTTGGTTATCAGTGTGATTAACTCCAGCGCCCATCCGAAGTAGTTTATCTACTTTTCCCTTTTGTCTTCCTTCTACTGCGTAGAATAATGCTGTTCTTCCATTGTCGTCTTCTAGGTTGATTGTTGAGCCTTCCTCCAGCAGGACGTTGAATAAGTCCCATATACCTTGCTTTGCGGCTAGGTGGATTGCTGCTTGACCTTCTCTATTTTTTGCTGATAGATCCACCCCTTGTCGGATCATGTGGTATAACATTCTTCTGCTCGTGACTCTTACGCGTCTTGATCCAAAATCTCTGTCTATTATTAATTCGTGTATTGGCCGGTTACCACTGTCATCATTGTCGGCATCCAGTCGTGCTCCCCGATATATAAGAAGCCAGGCTTCCTCCATCATTTCTCGGCCTAGGGCTTTACACAAGGGCACTGTTGAATTTTTTTGATCTGCTTTATCTATTTTGGCTCCTAATCTGATTAACTCACTCGCCGATGTCTTCCTCCATTTCGCCAAGGCTTTCCCTAGAAGTGTATATCCGTGGTTCCATTCTGGTACGTATCCCAGGCTGTAGTCCTGCACGATGTTGGTTATTTGCCTGATGTCTTCGTCCATGTCTCTGGAGTATCAGTGATAACCATAGGCTTTTTTGGTTTTACACGTACTAGTTTTCGCTGTTAACAAATAAAACAAGTCTTGATATAGTTCCTTACATCCTGCTGCATAGTTCTCCAGTAGAATTGGGTTCTTATGCGGCGATACGTCTTCGTCATGCCCTTGTGTCCTCCTACAGCTGATGTATGGTGATCTCTTATTAGTGATCTTCTATTGGTAGCTTTCGGCACTTCTAATTTTCCACTGCATACAATTATTTTTATTTTCGTATTCGAAAATATCTCTCTCAATCTTGATATGTAGTATGCTTGCATCGTTTTACTGAGTAACTCGATCCCTGTAGGCATTCGTAGTGTTTTGCATTGTTTTTGTTCAGCCAGCTGTTTCAACGATGACGCGACCGTGTTCAGCGCTTCTTCATCTGTTCTACCGATGGCGTTGGCTGCATATATCATTCCAAATCCCCATCTTTTTCTTTTATTTATTATTAACACATCGCCTTTTTCTAGATTATCTTCTTGTATATTCCCCATATTTATCCACTTCATTTCTAAAAGTACATCGACTAAGTCCGAGTTTATCTCTCCACTAGCAGGTAGGAAGAATACGAAGTTGTCGTTGACATCTGTTACGTGCTGCCTGGTGTATTTTACATTTGATTCTTCTTCTGGATGGTGAATGGTGTCGCTGTCATCTGTACTCGTTGTTTCGGGATTTTCCGTTAATAACTGCCCCCATAGATCATCCCAATTCTCTACTTCCTTGTCCTGCATTCCAGATCCTATTACTTCATCGTCGCTTTCATTAATCACTGCTTCTTCTCGTTCTGATGGCTGGAGCCTGTCTCCTTGTGTTTCCGGTGCCGAATCCGTATCTTTGTCACTTTCCGAATCTTCTAGTGGCTCGTTCATTCTATTTTTAGCTGCAGCATCTTTACTTCTTGTTTGATACTGTCGCTGCTTACGAGTGTTTTCCGGTTGCAGCCCTGGTGTTATCTTGGGTTTGTTTTTGCTTCCTTTTGGACGTCCTCTCTTTCTTTTTTCTGTCTGCATTCCCGAGGGTCCCGCCACTGCTGACGTCAGCTCCATATCTACGTGGGATTCTTTTTCGAATTCAGAGTCAAATGTCGAGTCGTCGCCAGGATGCTCCCTTCTGTTCAGCATATGATTTTTTCTACGTGCTCTTTTCCTTGGACCGCCCTGCTCCGTTGATAATGATTCTGTGTTTTCCTTCCTCCCTCTTTTTGCCATGTCTACTTCTGCTTATGGCAGAAGCTGACCGTTTTCGTCTCGTACTGGGTTCCTGGAGAGCGCGTCTGCATTTGAATTGCTCTTACCTGAACGATGTACAATATCGACCATCGCCGTAGATGTTCACAAGGACTCTTCGTTGACTTCAGCCACGCTAATGGTTGATGGTCAGTGACTAAAGTGAAATTCCTGCCATAGATGTACGGCCTAAATGTTTCTATAGTGTACATTATTGCGAGTAGTTCCTTCTTCGTCACATTGTAATTTCGCTCAGCTGATGATATTGCCCTTGAAACGTAACATCACTCTATCTTCTCCAAGCTTATCTTGACTTAATATTGCCCCCACTGCATATTCTAACGCATCTGTTGTGACGATGAACGGTTTTCTGAAATCGGGATATTGTAACGTAAATCCTTCGCATAATTCTCCCTTCAATGTTTTGGATGAATTTTTCTGAGCTCCTTTCCATACAAAAGAGGTGTCCTTTTTGACTAAGTCTGTTAATAGTTCCGCTGATGCTGTCTCTGTTGCAGTTGTTGCTGCCACTGTTTCTGAGGTAGTCGCTGTTTTTGTTGCTGTTTGATATTGGTTGTCGATGTTGTTGCTGCTGATTTCGTGATGATCGTTGATCCTGTTGCCATGGTTACTGTTGATACAGTGGGCCCATTGATCCATCTCGTCAGCTATCTGCAGGTTGTTGCTGTCCCTGACTTCTTCTGTTCTGGTAATTTTTGCCTCTTTCTTGTCCCCTGTAGTTACCTTGATATCCTCGACCGGCTTGATCATTATTCACATAGTAATTATTACCATATGATCTTCTATTGTCGCAATTACTGGCGTTATTGCGGCTATTGTTTCTATACAGCTGTCCGGTTCCTCGAGGGTTGTATGATTCTCGCCGTACCTGCTGTCGTCTTTCGTTTTGAACTGAGCAATTACGTATGAAATGCCCTACCTCTCCGCATCTATAGCATTTTGGGCCACCTTGGTCAATATTGGCTGCATCATTCGTAACGGTGAATACTAGTGGTTCGTCTCCTTGTTGGGCTTCTTTATTGACTCTTCGACCTGTAACTCGTCCCCGTATGTTGCCAACCTGATTCTAGCATCCTCTCTTGATCTACACCTGTCAATTTTGCTGGCTGCTTGGCTTCTCATACTTTCTAATCGTGCCCCATATTTTGCTGTGCTCTCATTCTCTTCCTGCAGTAATTTTGTTAGCCGATTTAATATTGCGAAGAAGTCTTCGGTATGCCCAGAATTTTCTCGCAACTTTTCTATGACCCCTTTAATTGTCCGAGCTGTCTTCATGACCGTCCTCATGCTGCTTACTGCGACGCCTGAAGATCTGGACGCTAATTTACTACTCTTCGGTGCCCTTTCCGAATGATTGATCGATCTTCCTTTTTCCTTGGAGCCCTTTCGGTAACGTTTTCTTTTGCAACAGCCCGTTAATTTATCCTCTGCGTGGCTTGTGTTCCTCTCCTTTGTAGTAGCTCCTTCTATTTCTTTATTTCTTTCTTTTCTGGAGACACTTGTTTGACCTCTCTCTCTCTTTTTCAATTCATTTTCTTGTTTCACTGAATTCCTTATTTCCTCGGGGACACTAGTTTTAATTACTTTTCTTATTCCAGTTACCTTATTTCTTAATTGCACTTTACTTCAATTCTTCCTATTTCAATCAATTTCCTATTTCAATAACTTTCCTTATTATATCACTTTTCCTATTTTCAATTATTCTTCTTTTTCTGGATTACTTTTTCTATTTCACTTATTTTTCTTGTTTCAATTCACTTTTCCTATTTTCAATTAGTCTTCTTTTTCAGGATTACTTTTTCTATTTCACTTATTTTTCTTGTTTCAATTCACTTTTCCTATTTTCAATTATTCTTCTTTTCCTGGATTACTTTTTCTATTTCACTTATTTTTCTTGTTTCAATTCACTTTTCCTATTTCAATTATTCTTCTTTATTTCAATTCACTGTTTCAATTTCAATTATCTTCTTTATTTCAATTCACTTTTTCATTTTCAATTATCTTCTTTTTTCAATTCACTTTTAAATTTCAATTATCTTCTTTATTTTAATTCAGTTTTTCATTTTCAATTATCTTCTTTTTTTCAATTCACTTTTAAATGTCAATTATCTTCTTTATTTCAATTCAGTTTTTTCAATTTCAATTATCTTCTTTTTTTCCAATTCACTTTTCCTATTTTCATTTATCTTCTTTATTTCAATTCCCTTTTCAATTTCAATTATCTTCTTTATTTCAATTCACTTTTTTATTTTCAATTATCCTCTCTTTTCGATCTACTTTTAATTTTCTTCAATAATTTTTACTTTTATACCCGGGTATTTCCTAGAGTTCTCAGTTTTTCTGATTTCTGGGTACTCACCACTAAATTTTCCACACAATTCACTTCACTCAATTTACTTAGCTGGGCGACAACCACGTTGGGCGCCGATTTTTCTGTTACGTGTGAGCCTACACCTGATTATTTACCTGTCACGTAAACAGACCTCCGGACTAGCTCAGCGTCTCACTGAAAAATATTTAGATGTTGATAAGAGGGTGGGTCGCTCAGTGAATGAAGAATACTCATGAATTACGGTACTAATTATTTATTGGGCGTCCCCAAAGCATGGGAGTTGCCCGAAATGGCCCTGAGAGTCTCTTTTACAAACTAATTCTATTTATGAAAGCAAATCTAATCCAGTACAATAATCCATTTGATGCAATACTTTTGATTCTATAACTGAGAGAGAGAGAGAGAGATGGGACAGCAATGAGAATGAGAGTCTTAGGAGACAATTAATCACGATGCAAGACAGCTCGGACTCAACATAGATTCGGACAGACTAAACGACTGACTGATTACAAGTGGCCGCTTCTCCTGGAGGTCCCAGGTTTATGTAACCACGGTCGCGGATGCCGTCAAACACCTGTATCACTGCGCGGAACTTATATTATTCCGCGGTTGAACTCAGATTATTCCGCCTTTAGGAACTAGGTGGTTATTGTCAAGTTCCCTAGTCAGCGGAAAATGGTATCAAGGCGCCGAAAGCGGTTCCCTGTGCTAGAGTACCTGTTCGCTCGGTTTCCATGAGAAAGCGTCTCCTCAGCAACACTTGCAAGCAGCGATTCTCGGTTACCAGAGTCAGGCTAGAAATACAACGGAAATTCGGTGTCCAATTCAGGTGGGCAAGTTGGCCCATCGATTTATAGAAATATATATGATTTATCTTAATATTGACGGGAGGGTAAGCCCACCCGTCACATCATTTTATTTTCTTATTTTATTAGTATGTAAGCATTGATTTGTGTTATTTTAATAATAATTTAAAAATTTAAATAAAAAAAAAAAAAAAAAAAATTTTATTCATTTTTCTCTTTTTTTTTGCGAAGTAAGAGAGGAATGTAATAGAGAAAAAAAATATACTTTTGTAGAGAAAAAAAAATAATTAAAAAAAAAAAAAAAATAATAATTGTATTAAAGAAAAGTTTCGAGCATGCGCAAAACTTACTTGACGGTTACCGTCAAGTAAAAGCGCCGGTCACTACTAAGCACTTAACGGTTACCGCCAAGTGAGCGCCTTGGAAATTACAATGCGCCGCAAAGGTGCGCGCGAGTCAAAAGAGATCTTGGAAAAGAAAGTCGGAGCTCTCGGGACAAGACAAAGATCTTAATCAGGAGCTCGCGACTCGGGAACCGTGACGCGCCGCGAGGATGCGCCCCAGCCAAACACAGTGGAAGGGGGAGTAGGAGCTCCCGGGCCAATAGCAAAATCAGTTCCCTCTCCACCCGAAATTAGCCAATAGAAAAATAGTACCCCCACCACGGACACCGGCCCAACAGCTCTATATAAACGCGAGTCGCGGAGTCCCGGTTCACTCTTCCTCGAGCAAGCAGCTGAGTATCAGGGAACCTGAATGCAAGCTCAAGGAACCAACTAGTGAAAAGAAGATGAAGTGCAAGAAAGAAGATCGTGATTCAATCAGCCAAGGCCACCGTTTTGGACCGCTTCAAGACCAAGACAGATTTCGACATAAACGGACCATCGAAATCTTCGTCCAGTCAACACCGCCGCCGAGGACTAGTGAATATAATTCACTAGCATCGATTTCGACATATTTGGACCGTCGAAATCTTCATCCAGTCAACGCCGCCACCAGGAAATAGTGAATATAATTCACTAGCATCGATTTCGACATATTTGGACCGTCAAAATCTTTATCCAGTCAACACTGCCAATACCGATTTTGACAAACGCGGATTGTCGAAATCACCCGCCAACCCGATATACCGTGAATATTTCTCAAGAAATCCAGTCAGCGACGGCAGATACCCGACCCAGAAAATTGACTTAATAACATTATTATATAACTTTTTTTTATTTGTATATTATTAATAAATAAATCTTATTTATTTATTTCTTTGAAATTAATCTGAGAGTTTTTTTAATTTTGAAAAGCCAGTCACGCATAAATCCCGGAGCCCGCTGAGGCTATCCCGATAACAAATATATTATGTTCAAACGTAGCTTTGTTTAGCAATAAGCAAAATATACGTTACACTCGTATAATTTTTTTGGCCAAAAGTACATTTTAAAACAAACATTAAAAAAAAAAGTTCCGATAAATCTTATTTTGTCAAATTGATGGATTTTTCAAAATAGAAGATACTTTTTTTTTTATTTTTTAATTTGTGACTTTTTTTTGGATGGGTATAAAAATTTGAAAAAAATTATGGGCAACACCTTTAGTAGCATAAAAAATAACAAAAATTTTCTGTGAAATCAAAAGTGGTTGAGATCAAAAGTGATCGATCTAGCGTGGAATGCCCCAAAAAAATAATTTTCTTTAAATTTTTCGTGGTCCTGACTCTAATTATAAATACATTGAATAACTCAAAAACTACTCAAAATTTTTAAAAGTGACAAAAGAACTTTATGCTTAGAATCGCCTCGTTTATCTAAATTTTCTCGCTGTGAAAGTAATTCTGAATCACCTTGTATATTGAACTTAAGTTCTGGAATTTATTTTTGATAATTCAATTTCATCATTTCGGTGTTACGTCCGAAAAATCTATTAATTTTTTTTATTTTTAAATTTTTAGAAAATAATTTTTTTTGTTAAAACTTCCGGTGACCATAAAATTTGATTTTTTCTTTTTACTTAAAAAAAAATTTCCAAGTATATATCAGATGAATATTAAAAGAGAAATCTAAAGTGAACACTTAATGACCTTCGTCTGAGAACCTTCTGAAAAGAATTTTTTTTCTTAAGCCCCTAATAAAAATTAAATCATAAGTAAAGGCCCAAAAGACGAAATACAGAGCCTTATCCAATAGAGGTTTATGAAAGTCTCAGGCTAAAAGGACAGGATATTTCCGCGAAGTAATAAAATTGAGAAAATATCTTATCCAGATGTGCATCCAAGATAGCATCAGCAAATACAATAAAACTAAGGTTATTTTTTTGTTCGCTTTAAACTATTTGAATAACATAAAATTTTTTTCCTATCTCACTAAAATTACTAAATAATCAAGGAAAAAGAAAAATTGTTGGACTATAAAAATTTTGTGTGACCCACAAATTTTTTTATTAACTTCTAAAAATATTTAAAATAAATCTCTATCTTGAAATTTTATAGCTTAAAAAAAACCTACTTAAAATAATTTCTAACATAAAAATATTTAAAATAAAATTCTATTTTCAAAGAATTAATTAGAATAAATTTCTAAAATAAATTTTCTAACTTCAAAAACTATTTAAAATAAATTTCCACAAAAATTTCAGCATCTAAAAATATTTAGACCAAAATTCTATTTCCAAAAATATATTTAAAAAAAATTTCTATAACAAAAATTTAACTTCTAAAAATATTTAAGATAATTTCTACAACAAAATTTTAATTTTTAGAAATATTTAAAATAAATTTCTATAGTAAAATTTTAATTTCTAAATAATTAATATAATTTCTACAACAAAATTATAATTTCTAAAAATATTCAAAATAAATTTCTATAACAAAATTTTAACTTCTAAAAATATTTAAAGTAAATTTTTATAACAAAATTTTAATTTCTAAAAATATTTAAATTGAATTTCTATAACAAAATTTTAACTTCTAAAAATATTTAAAGTAAATTTTTATAACAAAATTTTAATTTCTAAAACTATTTAAATTAAATTTCTATGACAAAATTTTAACTTCGAAAAAATGTTTAACTTTTAAAAAATGTTTATTATTAAAATCTTAGAATCAAAAATGATTGTATTCCCAATGACTAAAACTCTCTATCGTTAATCAACGATATCTATATGTGACATAAAATGAGGGAATCATCTAAAACGAAGAAATTTATTGAAGTTTATTTATTGGGAATTTTTAATCGAGTTTTAATAAGACCAAATAATTTGATAAACTCTTATAATTTTCCTCTTTTCTTCTTAATAAAAAAATCACTGATCACGAAAATAAGTTAATTTTTATTATTTCATTAAAATTAATAAAGACATTAGACTTTCTAATTTTTATAAATAAGATAAAATTTATTATTAAGATAAAACTGATTTTTGTTAACAGGCGAGACCATCTTTTTCTTGCTTTGCTCTCACGGAGATCAACAGAACTACCTCTGTCGCACATCAGAGCAATTGCAGTTTCGATTGGTTTCACGAAACGAATGAAATTTTTGAAAAAAACGCTTTGTGGTGAAAAAGTTTATTAAATTATCTATTATCTCTAAAAACGTTTTTTCAAAATTTCTATCTATCCCCACAAGGTTATCACTATGCCTGTGTGTGTATGTGTGTGTGTGTGTGTTTGTGAGTGTGTGCGTGTGTGTGTGTGTGTGTGTGTTTTTTTTTTTTTTTTTTTTTTTTTTTTATAAAGGAGGGAAAATACATTTACGTATGCCAGGACTTGGTGTTGGTGCCAGGACTAGGTGTTGGTGCCTGGGTATGTCGGACTCAGAAGTCAATATTATTTTGCAACAATACCGACTAAACATCCTCCTCTCTCCTTTCCCCATAGATGTTACAGGGAAGACTGGGTCGGGACCGCGTTAGCATTACATCGATCCAAACCATGTGTGTCTCACGACACCTACTTCTTGTTACTACTGGTTTCTAATCCTTTTCTGCGATTTTTTCTTTTAAAAGGCGGTGCGCGTAGGCTGCGATAGCTGACCGGTTTCTTCTTTTATTATTATGCAGGTTACCAAGCTCTCAGGGGAGAGCGTTGTGCCTATTGTTACTTCGGTGCTGATTCTTTCGTCCTTCCACCGATCACACTCGAAAAACGTGTGCTCGGCGTTGTCGATTTTGTCTGGGCAGTATTTGCACGTTGGTGTGCTGTGCAAACCCATCTTGAAAAGATAGGCATTGAACTGCCCATGTTCCGTCAATAGCTGGGTCAGGAAGAAGTCCGCGTCCCCGTGCTTTCGAGAAAGCCGAACGTTGATGTTTGGGATCAGGCGCGCTGTCCATCTGCCCGTCTCTCCCGATGTCCATCGGCCCTGCCACTCTTGCTGCGTTTCCGTCTTTATCCTCGTTCTTGCGTCCTTCATGTTTTCGTCACTATCTTTAGCGTCACAGAGTTTAGCTCTCTCGAGCGCTAATAGGTCGATGGGCGTGGCTCCTGTAATGACCAATACAGCCGCTTCGGAAACTATGCGGTAGGCGCAGGCAACCCTGAGAGCACCTTGCCACTGTACTGCTGCTATCTTTCCCCGGTAGGTCTTCTGCTTTAATATGTATGCCCATATATCCGCTCCATAAAGCAGTACCGAGTGGACTGCTTCTAGAAGAACTCTTCTATTTTTTGTTCTTGGTCCCATGGCGTTGGTCATAATTCTTGCTAGGCTAGACACCATCTTGCTGGCTTTCTGGCATGTATTATCGAGGTGTTCGCGAAAAGATAGTTTCTCGTCTATCATTACCCCCAGATAGTGCAGGGCCCTTGTTTACGTTAGTGTTGTTCCTCCCATGTCCACAGCGAATGATTTTGAGAACCATTTTTGACAAGTCAGAATGACTATCTCGGTTTTGTGCTTGGCGAGTTTCAGGTGGTGTTTATCGAGCCAAGTCTCGACGGCATCAATGGTTTCCCGAACTAGTAGTTCAGCCTCCTCTACACTGTCTTCTATTATCGTGGCCGCGACGTCGTCTTCAAAGCCCGTTAGCTCTACTTGCTTTGGTAACGGAATCTTCAGAAGCTCGTCATAGTCCGCGTTCCATAAATCAGGCCCCATTATTGAGAATTGTGGAACGCCAGCCTTTATGGCGTATTCTTGTGGTCCTTCTGTAGTTTCCGCTATTAGCTTTCTATCTTTAATGTAGTTGTCGATAAGTGCCAAATTCTCTGGCTTTGCGTCAAATTTGTGTTCCAGAGCGTCTAGGATATCTCCCCAATTCGCGCTGTTGAATGTGTTTTTGACATCTAGCGTGAGGAAAATGCATACTTTACGAGCTTTGAGGCTACCAGTCCATGCTTTTCTCGCTGTCTCTACGACCTTCTGGATCGCAGCAATTGTTAAACGTCCGTTCTGGAAGCCATGTTGGTTTGCAACAAAGCCTCCAGCACGATCGATGTCGTTTTGTAGGCTTCCCTGCATGACCTTTTGAGCAATTTCCCAGCAATGTCCAGCATGCAAAGTGGTCTGAACCACGAGGGTGTTACAGGGCCACCTTTGCCTTTATCTAGCAGAACCAATCTCTGCCGCTTCCAGATCGCGGGAAACGTGCCAGTTGCCAAGCATGCGTTGTAGGTGTTCAGAAGTATGTCTGGGTATTCCAGGGCTACAGTCTTGATCACCGATGCTAGGATGCCATCAGGGCCGGGTGCCTTACCTGTCTTGAAAGTCTTCGCTGCATCCTGTAACCCCTTGGTTGTGAAAAATGTTACACTGTTTTCCACATAATGTCTTCTTTACCTTGGTTAGTATTTGGGGAACAGCTCCGCTACGGTGCTGCTCATTAAAGCAGGTGGTTTCAGCGCTTTTGGTGAAGCCCTTCCAAGTCGTTTGGTGACAATTTGGTAGGCTTTACCCCATATGTGTTCATCAAGGTCGTTTCAGATCTCTTGCCACAATTTCGCTTTGCTTGCTTTGATTGCCCGGTTTAGGTTCTTTTGGGCCTGCTTATACTCGCTCGGAAGTAGATCTTGATTGGGGGAGCGTTTTGCAGCTCTCGTTGCTAGCCGACGTAGTTTCTGGCATTTTTTCCGGAGTTTTGCTATGTCTAGTGACCACCAGTACGCCGGCCTGTGGAAACCCCGATTTTTCAGCCACAGCATAGAAGCGTCACATGCGGCAGCAATCTCCTTCATCGTGTTTATCACTGCCTTTTCCGTCTCGCTGCAGGTATCCGGAGTCGGGATGTTCTGAAAAATAGACCAGCTTCGTGCAAGTGAAGCTCGCAGTGCCTCCGAATCAAGCCTCCTGACATTCTACTTCCACTTAAAAAGGTCGCGTTGTGAAACCGGAGCAGATGCCAATCCAACGTTGAATGTCACGAACTGGTGATCACTGCCACTGTATTCTTCGGATACAGTCCAGTCTTCGATCATGTTGGCAGTTCTTGGAGTCGCCAACGAAATGTCGAGGATGGATTTTTGGTTCCCTTGCCTTCAAAAGATCGTGGTGCTCCCGATATTGAGCACTATAAGTTCGAGTCTAGCCGCGACGTCAAAGACCTCGTTTACTCTGGTATCGGAGAAAGCAGCGCCCCAATCAGCCGATTTAGCATTGAAGTATCTGGCTACGATGACTTCGCTGTCGAACTTAGTGACCGCATCTTCTATATTTGCCAGTTTCTGTCGAAACACACTAATTCCTTCGTTAGGTGAGAGATAGACGCTCATAAAGTAGGTTGTGGGGGTTTGAATCCAGACAAAACCTGCTCCACTTCCGCTGTTGTTGACGGTAACGTTCTTTGTGTTCACAATCCAAATTGCTGCCGTGCCAGTTTCGTCTGCGAACTATGTTTTACCTTCGATGTTTAGATATTGCTCGCAGATAAAGCAGACGTCGATTTTATCTTCAAAGACACGCTGGCGCAGCAGATTTTGCACCAAGGTGGACCTATTCAGGTTACCTTGTAGTATGCGTGTCATTTCTGCCCTCTCGTAGCTTCTGCAAGTGCTGTGTGGAATGCCTTGCAGGCTCCAGTGCCAGAAATATGGCATAAACCATCCTGGGCATCTTTGTCCGAAGCACAAAGGAAGCATTTTAACTTCTCCGTGCAGTTTACGGCCTTGTGGTTCTCTCCGCCACATTTGTAGCAGCACCTGCTTCTGTTTGGTCCCGCACACTGGCGCGCTTGGTGTCAATAACTAAGACGTTTAAAACAGCGGGTTACTGTTGCAACTGGGCGTATACGACACCCAACCGATCATTATATGGGCCTTGTCAAGGGCCTTAATCGCACTGGCCTCGTCTACTCCTCGCAGAAGACTGCCCGATTTCCTCGTGGTGTGGGTTTTGTCAAGTTTACCCGTTTGACCTCCAATCTGTCAGTGAATTCACGTTTGAGTGCTTCACGGACTTCGCTCTCGGTGTGTGTGTGTGTGTGTGTGTGTGTGTGTGTGTGTGTGTGTGTGTGTGTGTATGTGTGTAAACCTCTCATAACTTTTGAACGGCTTGATCGATTCGATCGCGGTTGGTGCCATTCAAAAGGAATTGATTTAACTTAGATTTTGAATACAATTTAGACCGATTCGGACCGATAGATTTTGAGAAATCTCGAAAAACCTGCAAAAAAATTTTTTTTTAAATGTTGTTTTTTTTTAATAACTTTCAAACGGCTTGACCGATCATTTTCAAAAATCAATCAGCTCTTAGCATCAAAAAACCACGTTGATCGCTACCAAGCCGGTCGAAATCGGTTGATTCGTTCGTGAGTTATCGTTGACGAAAGAAATCGAAAAAAAGTGTTTTTTTTTTAATTACACTGAAATTTTGAGTCTGATCAATTTGTGTTCAAAAATATATTATAGAGTTTAAAAAACTGCGTCGAATGCCGTCAACCGCGTGAAAATCGGTACTTTCATTCAAAAGTTATTGCGGTTTGAAAATTCAAAAAATAGTGTTTCATTAAACCTCTATCAGACTTTTGAGCTCGGAGAGCTCCAAACTACATGAAAATTTTTTTTTGAGCTCGAAGAGCTCAAAAACGTCATAAGTGCAATTTCGAGCGCAGGGATGGTCTTCAAGGTCAACCGTTTTCCTAATTTTTTTTCGTGATATTTTGATTTTCATATTTACATTTTCGTCCTCTTTTTACTCGTTTCTCAGACAAGGTTTCTAAAGGTGATTGACTTTAGGAGTCAACTTTTTCAGCTGTATCAGATTGACTATCACTCGAAGAATTATTAGTATTATTTAGCTCGACACTAAGATTTGGTATCGATTTCACTAAAGCTTGAAACTCATTAGTATCGCCATCCAAGTTATTCTGAAATAATGACAAATAACTGAAATTAAAAATCGGATTATAAAAACTAGCATTAGACAATTTTAGGTTAGATACTTACCTTCCCGCGCAGAGAATAAGGCATAGAATTTTTTTCACGGGAATTTTTTATTTTAGGTATAGTAATTACGAGTAATGATCGCTTAAATTGTAATAATTTGAATTTAGAATGGCTGCAACAGCAACTTTAAAACTCGAAGTTAACATAAAAAATCTCAAAACGTAAATAAATAATTGGTATTGTGGATACTGTAGATACGTCGTTTTTGCGAAATGAGATTTTTGAATAACACTACAAGCAATTAGGACAATTGGCCAATAGATGGCACAAGAGTTGGTATAGCAAGAAAATTGAATATAATATAATGCAGCACAAAATACTAAGTACATTCATCATAATACCTCGATTTTTTTAAAAATGTTAGTTAAAAGAATATATGGTGAGGCTTTTACCTACCTCCGAAGAGGCCGATACCTGGGCACAAAAGAGCTATACTCGCACGTATATTTGTCCTACCCTCACTCAACAAAAACACAGCCAAGTTTACGGGCAAGGAAAAACCCTGCCCTCAAGCTTTTACGCTATCATTGGACAGATGTGAATGGAGTTGAATTAATGTCGATCTGTACTCGTATTTACTCAACTGTATCAAACCCATTCAACGACTGCGTTAGCCTGATCGGTAATATAATAACATCCCGACCAGCTACCAGCGGGGCCCATACGGGAAGGTGCAGCCATAAGACCTGTTTGAGTCATAATACTCATATGGTATAGTAGTGTATAGTGTACAGGGCGGACATTGTTTTTTCTCGTCGTGATTATTTGTATTTTTCGCCTATTTTTTGCTTGTTCACGGCTTTGGGCTGTTTAATATTAAAGTGTAGATTATTGTGCGTATTTTGAGGCATTAATCTCTACTGTTGGAGGTGTAGTTTTTTTATTTCCGAGTAAAATAGTTATTGTGTTCTTGATTTGAGGTTGCGTTTTTGTTGAGCACATTTTCTCTGGCTCGCTCGCTTGTTACTGTAGTTTGCTGCCATCTAGCGTTGTCAGTTACAATGGCTGTGTGGTGTGCAATCTGTTGTCGCAGTATTACCGATGAGTCAGCTACTGTCCAAACTAAAGCTGATTGTAGACATTATTACCATTATTCATGTGTCAAAGTGCGTCTTAGTTTGCCAAACAAATCGCACGCAGCTGGGAGGGTTGCAAATACATGTCCAGTCTGTATTCCGGATTCTTCAGAAATACTAAAACAGATAAATGCACGACTCGACAGCGTTGGTAAGATTAATGAGATTAGTAAAAAGCTGGAAAAAATTGATGCTAACAAGATCAATGAGATAAGTAAAAAAGGCCATTCGGCAGCCGAAATGGAAGTAGATTTCATTTTTATAATAATAATAATAATAATAATAATAATAATAATAGTAATAATAATAATAATAATAATAATAATAATAATAATAATAAACCGCATGCATGCGGTCTCTGAAGTCCGAGCAACTCTCCGTAGTGAGTATGTTAGGAGACTCCGGAAAATTTGGTCCTCCGAACTTTCCGGCAAAAATAAAGTCTCCGCCACTAACATGCTCGCTGTCTTAGTCTTACTATACTCTTTCGGTGTCCTGAAATGGGCCCGAAAGGATTTACGAGATCTCGACATCAAAACCCGTAAGGTTATCAATATGAATCGGAGCATGCACCCCAATTCATCAGTCGCCAGATTATACCTCTCCCGGTCCATCGGTGGGAGAGGTCTGCAGAGTTTGGAGCGACTGCATGATCGTTTGGTCCTGGGCTTAACATTCGAGGTTGTCAATTTCACTGCAGACGAGGATGACTTCCTTATGCAAATCGTACATAAACATGAAAATGCACATAAGGGGTCGTTCTTGTATAAGGCAGCTATATATGCAGCAAGAACCCTTGGTCTTGGAGAGATAAACGCTCTTATGGAACTCCGAAAAGAAGAATTTAAGAGCGTCATCAGGAACGCCGAGGAAAAACATCTTCTAGGCGAACTGATGGACAAGTCCATGCACAGCGTGTACTTCAAACACGTGCGTGATCATGGCTTGTCCATCCAGCTGACCTTTTCCTTCTTAAAGTCAGCTGGCCTGATGTCCGAGACTGAAGGGTTCATATTTGCCTGCCAAGATGGTGTCATTAACACTTTAGAATACCGTAGCAAGGTGCTCCAGGTGCAGCTTCTGGACACGTCATGTAGGATGTGTAAACAACACCCGGAGACGCTCATACACCTTTTGTCGGCATGTCCTGTGCTGGCGAGAGGTGCATATATCCAGCGTCACAACGCTGCCCTGAGAGTACTGTACTACTATCTTCGTCATTACTACGGTATTGATATGACACCAGTGCTGCCTTATCTACCAGGAGATATTCCCCAGGTTGTTGAGAATGACAGTTGCAAAATTTACTGGAACATGCCATTTGCAACAACCCGGCGGATCGATCACAACAAACCTGATATTGTGCTCTTCGACAAGGCCACTCGTGACATTTATGTCATTGAGTTCTCGGCCCCGGCTGAACACAACATCTCAGCCAAAGAAGAGCACAAAAGAAAAATATATCAGGATCTCCTATTTGAAATTGGCAAACTTTACCCAGGTTACCGTGTCAAACTAGTCGTCCTAATCGTTGGCGTCCTTGGAGGGATGAAACAGTCTTTTGTATCCTCACTTGCCAAAGTTCCAGCTTGCACGTCAAAATCTGAGTTCTTGGCTGTCAGGATGCAGAAGGCTGTAATATTAGGTTCCCTCCGTCTACTTAGGGAAATGACTTTGGCCTGCTGTGGCCGCTAACCGCCTTGTTGTGCGGAGTGGTCCAGCAGTAATGGATGGAGCCCAGGCTGGGCCTTCGGAGAGTCAGACTTCGGGGACAACCCCCCTGAGCATTTAATAACATAATAATAATAATAATAATAATAATAATAATAATAATAATAACTCCCATTCTTTCCCGCTTCACAGCATTATTTAAATTTGTTAAAAACCGCCCCCACTCTTGGTGAAACGCCCCCTTTTACATTTACTTTACACGCTCCCTACTCTAGTGCCACGCGGCTCACTTAGTCCCATCTCGGCTTCAGAGGGTTAAATAAACATTTTGTATGATCATAAATAAAGCTTAGGATCAAACATTTCATAAAATTTTAATATATCTATTATGTAAATATGTGCGTAATAGCGAGCCTCAATATAAAGTATGCATTATTTTCATGCTTAGGATGCATTCGATTAATCACATTACGAATAAATTGATGCCACAAATATCTCATCTCAATTTTATATTAGGAAAAGATAAAATTATTTTTTTGCTCGACGGGCAGAAAGCGTCAAATTTCGGCCCGCTGCGCTAAACGAAATTGCTACTTTCTACCTTCGTCGAGCAAAAAAATAGCATACACTCCTCGGGAAGTAAATAAGAAAGCCTTAGATCACATGTAATTGTTGGCCGAGGCGACGCCTCGGCCAACAATTACATGTGCTATGAGACATTTCTTACTTTACTTCCCTCGGTGTGTAATATACTATAAAATAATCTAAATTACATTCAAATTCACGCTTCACTGGCCGGTAGTGTCACCTGCTGGATGCATCGAGAGAAATCACATAGTCAAATAATTGCCTGCTGTATATCTGTCTACTATACTAGACATATCTTGATAAGTTTACTCAGGATTTAGTTCGGCGGATTTACTTCAGTTAAAGGCGAATTTCTACGAGAGACTATTGATGGCGGTCTTTTGAGGTTCGAAAATAAATGACACATGCGTGCTTGGTCTTCTTTTCTAATCAGTATCAATTTTTTGACACTTAAGTTCCGGCGTATTAATATTTAAATAATAGTTAACTGATTATTATTCGTAATGAACAGGCAAAGGCTATTAGAAAGTTTTACTCGAAACTGTGTAATAAACAGTTGGATTGAAGGTGATAAAGAAATGTAAGTAGCATTGACTTATTAATTATTTAATTTATTAAATTTTAATAAATGTTTTTTAATATTCAATCAATATTTATTTAGGAGGAAGTACATTTATTAACAGTTAATAAGTATTTATTAATAATTAACAAATATTTATTAACAGTTAATAAATATTTTGTTGAGTGAATTTGTTTGGCTTGTCATGTCATATGATATAAAGATTGCTTATAAATAAAAATCATCTTTATAAATTATTTACATTAATTATATTACATTATAATAACGTTTATTGTAAAATACTAAGTCTATCACAGCTCATAATTATCTTTTATATTTTTAAATATTAAAAACGTTAGTTTATTTAGTGAATTTAATTATAATCATACATTCCAGCTAGAGGGTTATTAATGGTGTCAAAAGAAAATTGCTATTTTTGCTTTTTATTTTGAATAAATATTTGTTTACAGATAACAAATATTTGTTAATAGTTATTAAATTGTACTTAATGAATTACATATTAACTATTAATAAATATTTGTTAACTGTTAACAAATATTTATTAACATTTAATGAATCGGATTTAATAACTTAATTTTATTTAATTTATTTATTTATTTTATTTATTGGATTTAATAACTCAATTTAATACTAATTTAAGTTAGTAAAGTTTATTAAATATAAACAAATCCTTCTATCAGTGTAGATTTAGATTAATTGATTTTTTTGCGATATTTAGTTTAATTAATACTTGCATTGAATAATAATTATTTTTTATCTTTATTTTATGATTAAAATGAATTCCGGGGATTTATTGAGAGCATTGTAGGCATGATAACTATTACCGCAGGACACCACATCCAGCTGCTCACTATCATCGCAAGCAATGGTAGTGGGTCGCGGGTCCAAATTTTCTTCTGGAGCCCGAGGGCAGTCAAATTCAACGCCCAATTGAACAACAGAGCGGTATGGTTAAATTTTTTAAATTGCAAATACTCTTTAACTCATAATGGTAGCTTTTTTATTTTTTATATGTTGACATTCTTTAACATTATTTTTTTTTATATTTTTCAGATAATCACTTTTTCAAAAGAAAGATGTGAACGACCGGAATCGATTCCTCACCGGGGCAATGAACTGATAGACAAGAAGTTGACAGTGCGAAAGCGTTCCGTCGTTCACATCGGTCCAGGAACTTTTAACTAAGTAAAACTTGATGTCCTTCAAATTTGATTTGGCTGCTCCAATGCAAGAAAACGCTTACCTCGAAGAATAGTTATAAAAAAATGAAGCTTGATTAATTAAAAACTAAAAATAATTTAATTTTTATCAGAAAATTTTGTTAATTTGATTTGAAATTTTTTTTTTTTTTTAAAGAGTTAAATTTTAAAAAGTTAAAAAAAATATGATGGCGCCTTCGATTGCTTCCGACAGGTAGCACTACCTAAAGTTACTAGAATAATTACTTAGATATTTTAGTAATCTGCGTAGTTTAATAATTTATTATTTTCCCAACATATTTTAATTATGATTAATTTTCTGTCGACAATTAGTGCGTTAAGTTATCAAAAAAATTGTGAATTCTGAAATAAATTGTAATAATCCTGCTTGTAAAAATAAATAATTTACTAAGTCTCATGGTTAAAAAGTAAATATGAGTGTGTATTTATTTTTTTTTTAATTACGACTTTAAAAAAAATGTAAATTCCGATAAAAACGACTTTTTTCAATTTTTGAATTATAATTTTATGCAACAATTTTGGTTATGTTCAGTGCAAAAAAAGGTCGACGGTTGACCCTAAAGGCCATCTCTCCAACTTCCCGCTCATTTTGTACTTAAGCGTTCAAAATTACACATTACGTTTTTGAGCTCTTCGAGCATCAATTTTTACGATTTTCAAAATTTCAAAATCATGTCATTTCCAAATTACTCGCCCGATAAAGCAAATGAAGCATGTTGAGTTTGAGAAGAATCGGTTATAAATTGAAAACGTTATCGTGCTGACAAGCCGCGTTATATCGTATAAATAAATAAATATATATATATATATATATAAATACATACATAAATAAACTTTTGAACTATATACATTTTCTGACTCAGCTCGACAAACTAAGTCAGAAAATGACTAAATTTTTTAAAAGTTGCGTCATGAGGACGGCTGCAATAGTTAGATTTTTATGAAATCTACTAAAAAGCTGGAAAAAATCGATGCTAACAAGATCAATGAGATAAGCAGTAAGCTTGAGAAAATAGATCAGATTGGTGACATCAGTGTGAAGGTAGATAGTATGATGAGCAAAGTAGATGGGTTTAAAAAGTCTATTGCTTCGGTAGAGGGGAAGATGGATAAGTTGAGCCTTGATTATAACTTGCTGAAGACTACTGTTAAAGAGCTTGAGGAGCGTGTGGCTATTGTTGAAAAGGTAGAGCCTGGTGTTCCTGCTGACCTTGCTGAAGAAATAAAGTGTGCTGCGCAGAAGGTGTGTGATGGTAGTCTGGAGTTGAGAACACTCCAACTTGAATTTCAACTTTTGGCAGATGAGATAACAGTTGCTGGAATTCCTGAGGAACGGGGTGAGAAACTTACGGAGAAGGTTATGTTATTTTCCACTACTCTTGGAGTTCAGGTTACTGAAAATAATATTGGAGCGACTTGGTAGAGCTGGTGCTGCAAATCGAAATGTACGAGTCAAGTTTGCCAATCAGAGATATGTCGATAATATCATGAGGAGTGTAAAGAGTAATACTGTGAAGCTAGGTGCCATAATGCCTGCAGTGCAAGATCTAGATGTTCTGATTTGTGTTCATAGGCGACATCCTCCTTCTCTTTATAAGCTTCCTTCTGACGTACGTAAGGCCTATCCCAATATCCAGGCTAAGAATGTTTGGATTTCGTATGCGTCTGTCAATGTTCGATACGCAGATGACAAAGCTCGGGTAAAACTGTTGCCTTCAACGGGAGTAGGTCCTTTGCGAGGTCTACTTGATTAACAGCGA
The DNA here is from genome assembly GCF_020080835.1 of Cotesia glomerata. Lineage (NCBI taxonomy): Eukaryota > Metazoa > Arthropoda > Insecta > Hymenoptera > Braconidae > Cotesia > Cotesia glomerata. The sequence continues at coordinate 14,026,768 of NC_058160.1, forward strand.
GTGGATCCCTCTATATCATCATCATCATCATCATCTAGGAGTGTGTCTAATATAGTTGTTGACACGTTGCGTCCTCCGACAAATAAGAACTGTTTAAAAGTGTGTCATATAAATGCTCAATAACTAAGAAATGAGCGTCACTTTGAACTATTTAAAGAATATTTCCGAGTTAATAAGTATGATGTTATTGCTGTATCTAAAACGTGGTTAAATCACTTGGTGTCTGATGAAATGATGTCCTTGCCATCATTTGTACTTCATCGTCATGATCGTCGTCTGCGGAGCGGTGGTGGAGTTGCTCTCTATGTTAGAGATGATCTAGTGTCTAAGTTTGTACTGTCGTCAAATTAGTTGTAATTGGAGTTGTTTAAAAGCCCCCTAATACTGGCCATCTCGACGATTTAGAGGAGGATCTTGAAACTTTGGTTGCAACCTACAGAAACATGATTATTATGGGTGACTTCAACTCTGATTTGAGCTGCAGTAATTTTTACGGTGATCAGCTACGTAGACTATGTGTTGGTTTTAATTTTCATATTGTTCCCTATCAAGTGACGCATCACCTGGATAATTCTGATACCTGGATCGATGTCTGTATCGTCAATAATGCAGCAATGGTCCTATCTTCTGAGCAGTCTGCCCAGCCGTTCTTGTCTGATCATGATTTGATATCTGTTACATATAACTATAAGGTAGAGCAGCAGAGATTGAGAAGTTTCACGCTGTACAGGATCTTCAGGAGAACTGGCTATGCCTATAAGGAGTATGCCAGTGTGCGGCATTTGGTAAAGCAGCGGATAAGTGAAGCTAAAAAGTGTTACTTTGACAATCAGTTAAGTTCGGCAAAAAATACGCAAGCGATGTGGAATGATCTGCGTAGACTTGGCTTGGTAAGGCGGAAGGGTACACAGCCTATTGTTGAGGTGGATTTGACTTAGCTAAATGACTACTTTGTGCAGTCGTCTGGCTACTCTGATCTTAATGTTGATGTATCTGACATTGTGTCCCGTTGCACTGGCGATGATAATGTATACTTGAATTTCTCAGCACTTGATGATGTTACTGTTAAGAAGGCAATAATGCGACTTACTTCCAACTCTGTAGGTCCGGATAATTTCCCAATTAAGGTGTATAAATGCTTAATATCGTTTGTATTGCCATTTGTTACATTGCTTTTTAATAATTCGTTAAATTCTGGCGTCTTTCCTAATGAGTGGAAGTTGTCGCGTATTGTCCCAATACCGAAGAGAGCAAATGCTGAGATATGTGCTGATTACTGACCTATATCGCTGACGAGTTATTTGTCAAAAGCACTTGAAAGATGCGTACATGATCAGATTATTAAGTATGTTACTGAGAACAATTTCATAGATGAGTACTTGATAGCTTTTAAGGAGGGCCTGAATACACAGACTGCTGTAATAAAGCTCTGTGATGATATTAGCTTGGCAATAAATGCATCTAAAGTTACTGTAGCTGTTTTCTTTGACCTAAGTAAGGCTTTTGATTCTGTAAATCATAAAAGACTATTACACAAGTTGTTATTGATGAATTTCTCTACTGATGCCATTACGTGGATTAGGTCTTATTTGACTCAAAGAAAGCAGCAGGTGTTTGCTAATGAGTGCGCATCCTCTTGGAGGAATGTATTAAATAGTGTGCCACAAGGCAGTGTGCTTGGCCTTTTATTGTTCTCGCTTTATATTTCGGATTTCTCTCAACAGCTGAGCTGTCGATATTTGCTTTATGCTGATGATTTAGTAATATACTTGCCCTGCTATCCAGAACAAATAAATGAATGTGTTGCTGCCCTGAATGCGGAAATAGTTAAAATTTTAGAATGGTGCAATATCAATTACCTTAAGTTAAATGCATCGAAGACAAAAGCTGTGATTTTTGGTAGTAGAGTTAAAGTTAACTGTAATAATTGTAAGTATGGTGATTGTATTCGCGTAAATGATTGCATTATTCACTACGATACGACAATTAAGTATCTTGGCGTGTTAATTGATTGCACTCTCACCTGGGAAAATCAGGTTATGAGTGTTTGTAATAGGGCAATGCGGGTTCTGGCGTAGTTGAAGATTAATAATGAAATCTTCAACGAAAAACTGCGTATAAAGCTTGTCACCACGTTAATATTCCCAGTGTTTGATTATTGTTGTGCGGCTTACTGCAATATTACTAATGACTCGCAAATGTGATCACAGCGTAAAATAAATTGCTGTGTTCGCTATATCTATGAAATTACGAGGGCTGAACATATTACTCCGTACTCTAAGAGGCTGGGTTGGTTAAAGCTGAGTGACAGAAGAAACTACTTTATAGCATGCCTCTTTTACAAAGAAATATATTTAAATTATCGTCAGCTATTTAAATGTCACTTAGAATTTTTGCCGGTTGCGTTGTGTAGAGGCGATGTAAGGGAAGATTATCTGCGGCTACCTAGATCTAATTTTTGTATGTATGTAACTCGTTTCTTGTTCGTCGTGTACGTATCTGGAATGCGCTGCCAGCTAAAATTACAATAGCCGAAAGTTTCAAAATATTCCGTAGACTGTGCTATGGTTATTATTTCCAAAATTATTGATCTGCTATATTGAACGTTTATTACTGCTATTGAAGGTTGTTGAGCTTTGTATAACACAAGTATTATTTATAAGCATGATTAACATGTAATTACTGTTAATTACTATATTTATTTTGATTTTATTTTTATGTATCTAAAACTCTGTACATTATACACTAATTATAAATGTATATTTGATGATAGTTCTGAGGGAGCCTAGGCTCCAGAATCCAATAAAATTATCATCTATGTATCTATCTATCTATCTATCTATCTATCTATCTATCTATCTATCTACTTATCCCCCCCTACAAGAGTCTCGTTCGTGTGTATCTGTCTAATCTAATCCCCGAATTTTTGAGCTTATCTGCGTTGCCAAATAATTTGACAGTGTCACTCGGCCTTGCTCGGTAATGTTGGTTAAGACGTTATTCCTTAATTCCATTCAATTGTGCATTTAACAAAACTGTATCACCATCATTGCTTTGAACACTGCCTTCTCCGTCTCACCGCAGGTATCCGGAGTCTGATCATTCTGAAAGGTAGACCAGCTCCATGCAAGTGACGCTCGCAATGCCTCTGGATCAAGCCTCCTGACATTCCACTTCCGCTGTTGAAGAACTCGTTGTAGAGCCGGAACCGATGCCATTCCAACTCTGATCGTCACATACTGGTGATCACTGCCACTGTATTTTACGGATACAGTCCAGTCTTCAATCATGTTGGCTATCCTCGGAGTTGCCAGCGAAATATCTAGGATGGAATTCTTGTACCTCGGTCTTCTAGAAGTTGTAGTAGTTCAAGTATTCAGCACTATGACATCGTCTTGCTGCGAAGTTATTTTTTTCACCCCGTTTTGCAAAAATCGAGTTTTCATCAGATCTCGACGTTTTGAGGTCCTGGGAAGCCTTCCCTGACCACTCCCGCGATGTTGTCACTATGTGTGTGTGTGTGTGTGTGTGTGTGTGTGTGTGTGTGTGTGTGTGTGTGTTTTTTTTTTGTAGGGGGGGGAATCCTTTTTACGGATTCTAGGCATAGCTGTTTGGCCTGGATATGTGGCGACTCGACGCAGCGTCATACTAACTCGACACTAACGCCCCTACCCACTAAACCCTAAACCCCTTTTCCTTCTTTCCTCTAATCCCTCATGGAAACCGCCGTCAGGCATTACTTCGTGAAGGGAGGATCTAGCTACTGCTCTTCCTTCTGGTGGCTAAGGTGTTAACTATCTTCCTTCTATCTTCTGCTATTTGCTCTTTTTCTTTCGGTGGAACGCAAGTCTTTAAGGACTTCTGTTGCAAACGTGTTGGTAGCGTTCCAGGCAGCTTCTGATGACAACATTGCTTCTACTAGTGAATCTGGTTGCATTCTCTGGTTCAGGATCCTCTCCAGTTCTTCACGCTGTGGATCGAAACGAGGACATACAAAGAAGACGTGCTCCGCGTCTTCAGCAGCTCCTGGGCAGGACGGGCACTCCGAAGAGTCATCGTGCTTAAAGCGGTGTAGATACTCTCGAAAACACCCATGTCCCGACAACATCTGCGTAAGATAGTAATTGACCTCACCGTGATTCCGGTTAAGCCAAATGTCGACCCGAGGTATGAGACGGTGCGTCCACCTACCCTTCTCTGCAGCATCCCATTGTAGTTGCCATCGGCCTATGCTCTTTTGCCGTTCTTCAATTCTAAGTTCTTCCGGGCTCAGTGCAGTTGACCTTTTTCGTTGGTAAAGGGCCCGTCTTTCCTCTGCTAGAACTCTAAGAGGTAGGGTTCCAGCAATGACGCACACTGCTTCTTCTGATAGAGTGCGGAAGGCACTAGCTACTCGTAGGGCACTCTGTCGGTATATTGGTCCAGCTTTTCTCCATGATTCTTGGGTTTCCAGTGCATCAGCCCAAATGGATATTCCGTAAGTGAGCACTGATGTGACTACTGATGACAATAGTAGCCTCCTGCTCTGCATTGGGCCTCCGATGTTAGGTATCAGCCGTGCGAGACTAGCCCTCACTACTGACGCTTTGGCACTGACATGTTCCACCTGCTGTTTGAAGTTAAGTCGTGCATCCAGCATCACTCCCAGATAACGGATAAATGGTTGTGATGTGATTTCTCGGTCACCGACATTAATCTTAATTGTTTCAACTTCTTTTCGGCTGGTAATAAGCACTGCTTCGGTCTTCTGCTTGGCCAGTTGTAGGTTCACTGTATCCATCCACTGGTTGATCTTCTCAAAAGTGATGTCAAACAGATGTTGAATCTCGTCGAGGTGTTTGGCGACGATCACTGCGGCAACATCATCCGCATACGCTACCAGTTTGACACATCTTGGAAGCTTCAGTCTCAGGAGCCCGTCATACATGATATTCCACAGAAGTGGACCAAGAACAGAGCCCTGTGGCACACCACCGGTTATATCATACTCTTTTGGACCATTCTTTGTATCGTATTTCAGCACTCTATCTGTAAAATAGCTAATCACTAGTCTGCGAAGATATGTTCGCACGTTCTTCTCGTCGAGAGCTTGCATGATGCAGTCCCAATTAGCGGAATTGAAAGCATTTTTGATGTCCAAGGCAGCCACCAGGCAGTACTTCTTCGTTCCACCCTTCCATCTAGTTCCTGCGATTGCCTCTTTGGCCGTATTAACAACCAGGTTGATCGCGTCCAGGGTTGATCGTCCTTTCCGAAATCCATACTGGTTGTCTGCCAAGAGTGGGTCGACTACTGCATCTATTCGCTGATGGATGATACGCTCAAATATCTTACCCGCCGTATCTAGCGTGCAGAGTGGTCGGTAAGATTACGGTTCTTCTGGCGGTTTCTTTCCTTTTTAGGTAAAAGTACTAACCGTTGCTGTTTCCACTTACGAGGAAAAGTCCCATTCTTGAGGCATGCGTTGTAAGCGTCTAGAAATAATGTTGGTGCTGCCTTTATGATGGTTTTCAAGGCTATATTAGGGATTCCGTCCAATCCCGGCGCTTTATTATTTCCTACCCGATTACAGGCCTCCAACAATTCTTCTTCAGTGACAGGTGGAATGTCGTCCAGTTCATCTTGCGTTGACTGATAATTGAGACTGTGTTGCTGTGGAAACAGCGCAGTGACGATTTTCTGAAGGAGTTGGGGACACGTAGGTGACGGCATTTGTTGTTTCTTCAGGTGCGTCATGACCACCTTATACGGCCGACCCCACACGTCTTTGTCGACCTCGTATATGAGCTCTTTCCAGCATCTTCTTTTGCTCTCTTTTATGACCTTATTAAGTTCACGACGAGCTTTTTTGTACTCTGCGATCAGCACTGCAGAGTAAGGTCGTTGATAGCCACGCTGTGATATTCTTCTCTTTCGATGACACTCTTTACGGAGGTTGCTGATATGATCATTTCACCAGTGTACCGCAGGTCTTGAATTCATAACACGTTTGCGAGGCATACTGGCATCACAAGCTTGTGTTACTCGCATCATCAGAGCCTTAGTATGTTCTTCTGCACATCCAGTCTCTATCGGATCACTATCGAGGGCTGTTAGCAATACTTCTGGGTCAAGAGATTTCACCTTCCAACCGACGGTGTTAAATTGCTTGATAGGCCCCCGGAGATTCTGGTCGTTTGACGTTTCCCAGAGTATCGCATGATGGTCACTGGCAGTGTAGATGTCCAGTACCTTCCAGTTAGTGTTACCTTTAGCAAGGCTGGTACTGACAAAAGTGACGTCTACAATCGAGCTTGCGTCACCTTTGGTGTAGGTCGGCGTGTCACCACTGTTGAGCAAGACTACATCTAGTGTAGAAAGAGCTTCTAGCAGCTCTCTTCCTCGTGCATTAGTCTGCTTACTGCCCCAGTCCACTGCCCAGGCGTTAAAGTCCCCGGCTATCGCCACTGGATGATGTTGCTTCGCGTCCTCGGTCAGTCGATCCAAGAAGTCAGTAAACTCAGCAATTGAGAGGCTAGGTGGTGCGTAGCAGCTGTAAAAACGGATGCCATCTACTGATGCTGCTACAAAGCCAGCACTGCCATTGGTAGCTACACTCTGGAAAGGGAGCTTACCACAAGCCCAGATCACAGCTTTCGTGGTGATATCCGTCTCCCAAGGTTGTCCAGCTAAATGTTTATATGGCTCCGATAAAAGCACAACGTCGAGCTTTAATTCCCGTACTGTCTGCATAAGCAGGTCATGCGCAGCTTCGCAGTGATTGATGTTAAGCTGCAGTATCCTCATGTTCGTTTATTTGTCAGCTTCTGGAGTGCTTCTTGGAAGACTGGACATCGGCCAGAACCAGACCGGTGAGCAGTGTCCTGAGAGCGAGGTTTTTCCGCACATAACGCACATTTCACTTTATTTTGGCATTGAGCAGCTTGATGACCTGTTTGCCCACATTTGATGCAAAGCCCAGATCGGTCGACTTCGCTTTTACATTGGGCAGTAGTGTGCCCAAAGTGCCAGCACTTATAGCATCGTAATGGTGTCTTAATTGCTCTGACACGGCAATTTACCCAGCCAATCCTTATTTTGCCTGTCTTTCCAAGTATCTTCTGCACTATTGCTGCTGGCAATCGTACCGAAGCAGTTTAAGTACCTCTGTAGGCCGGACGAATTTTAATGACATCTTCAGGTATTTCGTAGTCATTTCCAGCTGCCTCTTGTAAGGCCTTCCGGACATCGTCTTTAGTTGTTTCGTCGTCAATGTCCCGGATTTCAAGCTGTTCCTCTGGGCCTTTACAGATGACTTGCGCTTCTTCTTTAAGGATGCTCTTGATGGTCTTCAGCAAAGCTTGTCCTTTGTCTGCGGTCTTTCTGGAAAGCGTAATGAGCATATTCCCATCATTCGTCTTTTGAACCTTGTCAACGACGTCACGGGTCCGATCTGGTGGGACATCTTTTTTAATCCGACGCAGTATCTCGGCATATTTTGCCTTCTCAACGGGTCGAATAATTAAGGCATCTGGTTTGGTGAATTTTCGCGGTTTTTCCCGCTTAGGCTCCGGCCGAGATTTGTTCACCGGTTGTTTTGGTAACCGCTCTCTCGCTTGCTCCTTCTTCTCCTTCTTGGATTGGACCTTCTGCCATTCAGTCACCTCTTTTTTTCCGGCGTTTTGCACTGCCGTGTTTTTCGGAGGGCTTGGTTTCAGGTCCTTTTTCTTCACAACTTGGCAGATCGTTGGGTCGGGAGAAGATCGATCTTTTCTCTTAGTTGACTTGCTGCTAGTTCTGATTCTGTCTTCCGCGACTGATTCACCGTCACCTTCGGCTCCAGTGTCCATTGCTTCTTCATTCACGATAGTATCCTCGTTCTTGCGTCCTTCATGTTATCATCACTGTCTTTAGCGTCATAGAGTTTTGCTCTTTCGAACGCTAATAGGTCGATGGGCGCGGCTCCTGCAATGACCAATACAGCCGCTTCGGAAACTGTGCGGTAGGCGCAGGCAACCCTGAGAGCGCCTCGCCGCTGTACTGCTGCGATCTTTCGCCGGTAGGTCTTCTGCTTTAATATGTCTGCCCATATCTCCGCTCCATAAAGCAGTACCGAGTGGACTGCTTCTAGAAGAACTCTTCTCTTTTTTGTTCTTGGTCCCATGGTGTTGGTCATAATTCGTGCTAGGCTAGACACAGTCTTGCTGGCTTTCTTGCATGCACTGTCGAGGTGTTCACGGAAAGATAGTTTCTCGTCTATCATTACCCCTAGATACCGCAGGGCCCTTGTTGACGTCAGCGTTGTTCCTCCCATGTCCATAGCGAATGGTTTTGGAAACCATTTTTGACGGGTCAAAACGACCATCTCGGTTTTCTGTTTGGCGAGTTTCAGGTGATTCTTATCGAGCCAAGTCTCGACGGTGTCGATGGTTTCCCGAACTAGCAGTTCGGCCTCTTCCACGCTGTCCGCCACTATAGTGGCTGCAACGTCGTCTGCAAAGCCTGTTAGCTCTACTTGCTCTGGCAACGGGATTTCAAGAAGCTCGTCGTAGTCTACGTTCCATAGATCAGGCCCCATTATTGAGCCTTGCGGCACGCCAGCCGTTATGGCGTATTCTTGTGGGCCTTCAGTAGTTTCCACTATTAGCTTTCTATCGTCAAGGTAGTTGTCGACTAGTGCCAGATTTTCTGGCTCCGCGTCAAACTTGTGCTCCAGAGCGTCTAAAATGTCTCCCCAATTTGCGCTGTTAAATGCGTTTTTGACATCTAGCGTGAGGAGAAGACATACTTTACGAGCTTTGAGGCTACCAGACCATGCTTGTGTTGCTGTCTTTATGACTTTCTTGATCGCTCCGACTGTCGAATGACCTTTCCGGAAGCCATGCTGGTTGGTGGCAAAACCTCCAGCACGGTCGATGTCGTCGCGAAGTCTCCCTTGTATGAGCTTCTCGAGCAGTTTTCCAGCAATGTCTAGCATACAGAGTGGTCTAAACGACGAAGGTGTTATGGGGGTTCCCTTACCTTTGTCTAAGAGAACCAATCTCTGCCGTTTCCAGACCGCGGAAAAGGTGCCAGTTGCCAAGCATGCGTTGTAGATGTTCAGGAGTAAGTCTGGGTATTCCAGGGCTATAATCTTGATCACCGATGCCGGGATGCCATCAGGTCCAGGTGCCTTTCCTGTTTTGAGTGACTTGGCCGCGTCTTGTAGTTCCTTAGTTGTGAAGGGCGTTACTTCGTTGTTTTTAGTGTAGTGTTTCTTCTCCCGCGGCGGGTGTTTGGGGAAAAGCTCCGCTACGATGCTATCCATTAAGGCTGGAGACTTCGGCGCCTCTGGTGAAGCCTTTCCAAGTCGTTTGGTGACAATTTGGTAGGCTTTACCCCAGATGTCATTGTCGAGATCGTTGCAGATCTCTTTCCACAACTTTGCTTTATTTGCTTTGATGGCTCGATTTAGCATCTTTTTGGCCTGCTTGTACTCTTTTGAATACAAGTCCTTGCTTGGGGAGCGTTTGGCGGCTCTCGTTGCGCGGCGACGTAGTTGATGGCACATTTTGCGAAGTTCCGCTATGTCTGTTGACCACCAGTACGCCGGCCTGCGAAAACTCCGGTTTTTCAACCGCGGCATAGAGGCGTCACATGCGGCGGAAATCTCCTTCATCGTATTTAGTACTGTCCTTTCTGTCTCGCTGCAAGTATCCGGAGTCGGGTCGTTCTGAAGGGTAGACCAGCTCCGTGCAAGTGAAGCTCGCAGTGCCTCTGGATCAAGCTTCCTGACATTCCACTTTCGCTTAGAAAGGTCGTGTTGTGGTACCGGAGCAGATGCCAATCCAACGTTAAATGTCACGAACTGGTGATCACTGCCACTGTATTTTTCGGATACTGTCCAGTTTTCAATCATGTTGGCAATTTTTGGAGTCGCCAACGAAATGTCGAGGATGGACTCTTGGTACCCCGGTCTTCTGAAAGTCGTGGTGCTCCCAGTATTTAGCACTATGAGGTCGAGTCTAGCCACGACGTCAGCGACCTCGTTGCCTCTGGTGTCGGAGAAATCAGCGCCCCATTCAGCCGATTTAGCATTGAAGTCACCAGCTACGATAACTTCGCCGTCGAACTTAGTGACCGCATCTTCTATATTTGCGAGTTTCTGTCGGAACACACTAATCCCTTCGTTAGGTGAGAGATAGACGCTCATGAAGTAGGTTGTGGGGGTTTGAATCCAGACAAAACCTGCTCCACCTCCGCTGTTGTTGACGGTAACGTTCTTTGTGTTCACAATCCAAATTGCTGCCGTGCCCGTTTCGTCTGCGAACCATGTTTTACCTTCGATGTTTAGATATTGCTCGCAGATAAAGCAGACGTCAATTTTATCTTCGAAAACACGCTGGCGCAGCAGGTTTTGCGCCAAGGCGCACCTATTCAGGTTGCCTTGTTGTATGCGTGTCATTTCTGACCTTTCATGGCTTCTGCAAGTGCTTTGCGGAATGCCTTACACGCTCCAGTGCCAGAAATATGGCATAGACTATCCTGGGCATCTTTGTCCGAAGCACAAAGGAAGCATTTTAACTTCTCCGTGCAGTTTACGGCCTTGTGGTTCTCTCCGCCACATTTGTAGCAGCACCTGCTTCTGTCTGGTCCCACACACTGACGTGTTTGGTGTCCATAACCAAGACATTTAAAACAACGTGTTACTTTTACTACTGGGCGTATACGACAGTTCACCAAACCGATCCGTATACGGGCCTTGTCAAGGGCCTTAATCGCATTGGGCTCGTCTAGTTCGCAGAAGGCTGCCCGATTACCTCGTGGTGTGGGTTTTGTCAAATTTACCCGTTTGACCTCCAGGTTGTCAGTGAATTCACGTTTGAGTGCTTCACGGACTTCGCTCTCGGTAGAGATTTCATCTAAGTCGAGGATCTCGATCGTTGTTGTTGGTGTTAGCGTCTTGACTGTGCCGAGTTTTGCAGTGGCTGCCCTTACTGCATCGGTGAATGCCTTGCTGTCTTCGGACTTTCGAGCCATTTCAAGGAGAACGCCTCCGTGTTTCGTCTTTTAATAGACCTTATGTCTACGCCCGTCTCGACAGGGGCTTACCTTGGCCTTGATTTCCCTTCAGGAGATCGGCGTATGTTCGCCCTTCAGCTGGTTGGACTAGGACAGCTTTAGTTCTTGTCTTCTTCCTCCTTGGTTTCTTGGAGCCACCGCTGTTTGGCTGGTCTTGAGGCTGTAGCAGTTTGAGTCACTGGCTCCTGTTCTTTTGTTTTTCTTGTTTTGCCGAGTCACTTTGGTCCAGGTATCATCCCGGGCTGTCTTTTCTGTGCTGGCTTGTCAATATCTGAGGAAGGGCTGGGCGTGGACAGCGGCCTCTTCTTGTTGCCATCTCCTTGCTGTGGTAATTTCTTAGGAGTGGTCAGAGGTGGCTGTGATTTTTTGTTCAGACTCGGAGATGTTTGAGTCGTTGATGCCGACTTCGTTGGTGATTTGTTGGCCAGCCTATATGCCGTACTAATAGACGAAACCAATTTTCTGATCTCATGGTGGAGATTCTTTTTGTCTTTTATGAAGTCCGGCTAACTCATCAATCTTGTTGCCGAGCCTCTCCATTGGTGACTGTTGGCCGGTGACGGTCGGTAGAAAGTTCATTCTTCCTCGGTGGGTTTGATTAGTGGCAGGAGCAAAGGTCCTCCCACTTTTTGAAGGAATATGTTGCTCAGCTGTCCGTTCTCTGCCATCTGGGCTGATTTCGTACTCCCTGTAACCTTGCTAGCATTGCTAGACAGCAGAGCCATGGGGTCTACTCCACTGTTCAAACGGTCGCTTGATAACGACAAGTTTAGGCCCGTTTGCACGCCTTCTCTCGCCGGCACTGAGGTATCCATCCTCTGTACTGTAAGTGTGTGTGTGTGTGTGTGTGTGTGTGTGTGTGTGTGTGTGTGTGTGTGTGTGTGTGTGTGTGTGTGTGTGTGTGTGTGTGTGTGTGTGTGTGTGTGTGTGTGTGTGTGTGTGTGTGTGTGTGTGTGTGTGTGTGTGTGTGTGTGTGTGTGTGTGTGTGTGTGTGTGTGTGTGTGTGTGTGTGTGTGTGTGTGTGTGTGTGTGTGTGTGTGTGTGTGTGTGTGTGTGTGTGTATTTTTGTGTATTGTGTGTGTGTGTGTGTGTGTGTGTGTGTGTGTGTGTGTGTGTGTGTGTGTGTGTGTGTGTGTGTGTGTGTGTGTGTGTGTGTGTGTGTGTGTGTGTGTGTGTGTGTGTGTGTGTGTGTGTGTGTGTGTGTGTGTGTGTGTGTGTGTGTGTGTGTGTGTGTGTGTGTGTGTGTGTGTGTGTGTGTGTGTGTGTGTGTGTGTGTGTGTGTGTGTGTGTGTGTGTATATATGTGTGTGTGTGTGTGTGTGTGTGTGTGTGTGTGTGTGTGTGTGTGTGTGTGTGTGTGTGTGTGTGTGTGTGTGTGTGTGTGTGTGTGTGTGTGTGTGTGTGTGTGTGTGTGTGTGTGTGTGTGTGTGTGTGTGTGTGTGTGTGTGTGTGTGTGTGTGTGTGTGTGTGTGTGTGTGTGTGTGTGTGTGTGTGTGTGTGTGTGTGTGTGTGTGTGTGTGTGTGTGTGTGTGTGTGTGTGTGTGTGTGTGTGTGTGTGTGTGTGTGTGTGTGTGTGTGTGTGTGTGTGTGTGTGTGTGTGTGTGTGTGTGTGTGTGTGTGTGTGTGTGTGTGTGTGTGTGTGTGTGTGTGTGTGTGTGTGTGTGTGTGTGTGTGTGTGTGTGTGTGTGTGTGTGTGTGTGTGTGTGTGTGTGTGTGTGTGTGTGTGTGTGTGTGTGTGTGTGTGTGTGTGTGTGTGTGTGTGTGTGTGTGTGTGTGTGTGTGTGTGTGTGTGTGTGTGTGTGTGTGTGTGTGTGTGTGTGTGTGTGTGTGTGTGTGTGTGTGTAAGTAAACCTTCTATAACTTTTGAATGGTTCGACCGATTTCATCGCGGTTAGTGCCATTTAAAAGGGGTTGGCCAAAATCAGACTTCCTGTAAATTTGAACCGATTCGGACTGATAGATTTTGAGAAATTTTAAAAAAACTCAAAAAAAATGAGAAAAAAATTTTTTTTTGAAGTGGTTTTTTTGGAGTAAATGTTAAACGACGTTATCAATCAACTCCAAAAACTCATCAGCCCTTAAGCTTGAAAAACCAGGCCGATCGTCGCTAATCTGGTCAAAATCGGTTGATTCGTCCGAGAGATATCGTGAACGAAAGAAAACCAAAAAAAGTGTTTTTTTCGACATAACTTTGTCATTTCTTTCCGGATCGTTTTTGATGATATAAAATAATTTTTAGAGCTAAAAAAATCGCGTCGATCGCTGCCAAAAACGTAGAAATCGGATGATTGGTTCGAGAGATATCTTCGATAAAATATTTGGAAACAAGTGTTTTTTTAACATAACTCCGACAATTTTTGAAATAACTTTTAAACGGATGCACTGGTCGATTTCAAAAACTAATCAGCTATTAGCATGAAAAAAAATTACGTCGATTGACGTCAAGCCGGTCAAAATTGGTCAATTCGTTCAAGAGATATCATGAACAAAAGAAAACCGAAAAAAGTGTTTTTTTTGGAATTACTCCAAATTTCCTATTTTTATCAATTCAAACTTGGAGAATCTTCAAGAAACTAAAAATATTGCGTCAAGTGCTGCCAACCGCGTGAAAATCAGTTGATTCATTCAAAAGTTAGTGCGGTTTGAAAATTAAAAAAATATTTTTCTATGAAATTTCTATCAGACTTTTGAGCTTGAAGAGCTCAATAGCATAGAAAAGCTATCTTTTTAAGCTAGAAGAGCTTAAAATAGCTTAAAATATTAATAACACATAAACTGTATTTTTGAGCTAGGAGAGCTCAAAAACATTATTAGTGCAGTTTTATGCACCTAGGAATGGAATTAGCGGGAAGTTGCACGGATGGCCTTCAGGGTCCACCGTTTTTCTAATTTTTTTTTATTGTTATTACCTAATTAATAATGTTAATAATTTTTAAATATTGATGCTAAAAATTTTATGACACTATTATTCAGAAGTTGATTTTTATTTGTTTAAATCGCTGTGACCAGTACCATCTTTTGAATATTTTCAATTTACTAACAGAAGATTGTTGTTTAGTAAAGCAACTCATTTATATAATTTTATATTTTCAATAATATTAGTTAATTGGTAAAGACAAAAATATTTTTTTATTTTGGCCAAAAAGTGTTAACTAGTAAAACGATTCGTTTATAATATTTTAAGATTTTCAATAGTTTTTTTGTTATAAAAAAAAATTATTTTTTTAGGTTTAGATAAATTTGTTCGTCGTAGATGATAAAAAAACGAAGGATAAAGAAAATATTTTAGTTATTTCAAAACTACATCTGGTAACTATAAAACTTTAAAATTTCAAAAGGGCGTAGGTTCATAGTTCCTTTTTTTATGGGCCTCTTAATGAGTATTTTACTGCCCTGTAGAAGTAAGATTAAATCCGATGTATTTTTCTTGGAATGTTTCATTATTTGTTTAGGAGTATTTATTTTTAGTTTTATAGTTCCAAGAAAAATGCATCTGGATGATATAAAAATTCGTTATCATAGAAGAAACTTTTGAATTTTGTTTTAAAGTAAATTTTTTCCTTTAGAGGCTTAAGCATTAATGATTTAAAGGGCCCCGGAAATTCCCAGGGACTACGCGATTTAGATAAAATTTTACGGTCGTAAAGTAAAGCACCTTCATTTGCTTAAATAATAGTTAATATTAAATGATAACAGAAATTTTTCAAATAATTTTTACTGGACGTAACAATGGACTTGGTGTCTACGCCCGTCTCGACAGGATTTACCTTGGCTTCGATTTCCTTTAGGAGATCGGCATATGTTCGGCCTTCTACTCGCCGCCCTCACTTGGTTGTTTTTGAGCTTTAGTAAGGGAAGCCACTGTTTCGTGTTCTTCTTTTTTCGTTTTTGCCGAGTCACTTTGACCCAGGTGTCCACTATGGAATTCTTTTTCTGCGCTGGATTGTCACCAAAAGTGGCTGTGGTTTTGTGGTCATTTACGAAGATGTTTGAGTGGTTGTCGCCGACGTCGCTGGTAATTTGTTGGCCAACCTATATGCCGTACCAATAGACGTAACCATTGTTCTAATTTCATGATGGAAATTTTTTTTGCCTTGATGAAAGCAGCTAACTCTTCGATCTTACTACCAAGCCGTTCTATTGGTGATTGGTGGCCGGTGATGGTCGGCAGAGAGCTAATCCTTTCTCGAAAAGCATGAGTATTGACGGGAGCAATAGGTCTTCCACTTTTTGGAGGAACGTTTTTTGACTGTCTGTCTACTTCGATCTGGGCTGTTGTCTTACTCCCTGTAGTATTACTAGACAGCAGAGCCATGGGGTCTACCCCGCTGTCCAAACGGTCGCTTGATGATGACAAATTCTGGCCCGTTTGCACGTCTTCTCTCGCCGGCACTGAGGCATCCCTCTTCTGTGCAGTAAACGATGTTTGAAAGAACTATGACATTTCCATATCTTTTTTTGCTGGATTTTGGTCCACCCCGAGTATGTTATTTCCTTGGTATCTGACATTTCTGCCGGGCATTCCTCTATCCGCCACCTGGGGAAGCGCTCGATGCAAGTTCCAACAGCCCGACGTAAGTGTGTGTGTGTGTGTGTGTGTGTGTGTGTGTGTGTGTGTTTGTGTGTGTGTGTGTGTGTGTGTGTGTGTGTGTGTGTGTGTGTGTGTGTGTGTGTGTGTGTGTGTGTGTGTGTGTGTGTGTGTGTGTGTAAGTACGTAAACCTTGTATAACTTTTAAACGGTTCGACCGATTTCATCGCGGTTGGTGCCATTTGAAACGAATTGGCCGAAATTAAATTTCCTGTAAATTTGAACCGTTTCGGACCAATAGAATTTGAAAAATTTTGAAAAATCAAAAAAACTAAGAAAAAAATCTTTTTTAAATGTGGTTTTTTTTCAATAACTTTTAAACGATTTTATCAATCAACTCAAAAAACTAAACAGCTCTTAATCTCAAAAAAACAATGTCGATCGCAATCAGTCCAAACAAAATCAGTTGATTTGTTCGAGACATATCGTGAACGAAAAAAAAAAAAAACCGAAAAAAAGTGTTTTTTCGGAATCACTCCACAATTTCTGGTTCGATTAATCTTAACTTAAAAATTCTTTGCTAGGCTTAAAACACTGCGTCGGATGCTACCAACTGTGTGAAAATTGGTTCATTCGTTCAAAAGTTATTGTGGTTTGAAAATTCAAAAAATAGTGTTTTATCAAATTTCTATCAGACCTTTGAGCTCGAAGACCAAATCTAGCAAACAACGATATTGAAATGTCAGAACAATTTCAAACATCGTTTACAGTACACCGGATGGATACCTCAGTGCCGGCGAGGGAAGGCGTGCAGACGAGCCTGAACTCATCATTATCAACCGACCGTTATGACAGCGGGGTGGACCCCATGGCTCTGCGGTCTGGAAATGCTACAGGGAGCACGAGAACAGTCCAGATGAAAGGAGATGGACAGCCAATCAAAGTTCCTCCAAAAAGTTTTGCTCCCGTCACTATTCAAACCTATCGAGGAAGGATTAACTCTGCACCGACCTCCACCGACCAACAGTCGCCAAAGGAGAGGCTCGGTAGCAAGATCGAAGAGTTAGCCGACTTCATAAAAGACAAGAAGAATCTCCATCATGAGATCAGAAAATTGGTTACGTCTATTGGTACAGCATATATGCTGGCCAACAAATCACCAAAGACGTTGGCGACAACTACTCAAACATCTCGGTGGATGATCACAAAACCACAGCCACTTTTGGTCACTTCTGAGAAACTGCCACAGCAAAG
Source organism: Cotesia glomerata (assembly GCF_020080835.1). NCBI lineage: Eukaryota > Metazoa > Arthropoda > Insecta > Hymenoptera > Braconidae > Cotesia > Cotesia glomerata. The sequence goes on from NC_058160.1 coordinate 14,043,589, forward strand.
AAAGGACAACAACAAGAAGAGGCAGCTTTCCACACCCAGTCCTTCCTCAGCAAATGATAATTCAGCATAGAAAAAAAAGTGTGTGTGTACTTATGTATGCACGTTAGAAGTTATACTTCTTTGGCGTAAGAAGATAAAAATCTTTCTAAATATTTTATCTATCGCGTTATCCTAATTTTGTAGAAAAAACGACACTTATAATAGAAAAAAAGGTATTTAATACATTGAAAGTTTTATTATAACGTATTATCTAGTTAAATAAAGTTTATTTAAATATCATAAAAAAATTATTTCTACATAATTAAAGAAATCTGGAAATCGGTTGACCTGCACGGCCAACCCTAGAACTTCCGGCTAAGTTTGCATTTCAAGCACTTTAAAATGTGTTTTTCGATTAATATTTGAGCTTTTTAAGCTCAAAGCATAGTTTTTCACATTTTGAGCTCTTCGAGCTCAAAACGTATTTGTTGATCAACGATAACTTTTGAATGTGTTGTTGGATTTTCTTTTATAAAAAAGCATTCGACGCACACAATTTCAAAGCACAATAAGAAAATGTACAAGTTTATATTGATTGGTTGAGATATCTCGAAGATATCATAAAAAAATACCGAAAAACAAAATTTTACGAATTTTTAAAGAACTTTAACTTTTGAATGCGTCGTACGATTTTCATTTTCAAAAAAGCATTCGACGCAGTTTTTTAAGAACAAAAAATGAATACATAGTTTTGTTATGATTTTGTCGGACGCTTTGGAGTTATTTTTAAAAAACATAAAAATTCAAATTTTTTTTTAAATTTCTTCGGAATGACTTGATTAATTAACTCTTAATTTTAATCAGATCTACGTTTTGATAGACCCTTTTGAATGATGTATCGTGGAACTCAATCAGTTGATTCGTTTTTGAGAAACCGTACGACAAAAATTTATTGACACACACACACGGCCGGACACCTCAGCGGGAATAATCAGAATGGCTTCCTGGGACCTTAAAACGTGGACATCCGATGAAAACTCGATTTTTGAAAATCGGACCGAAATCAATAACTTACCATAATTAAAAATTTTTAATTTTCTTAGCAGGAAGTTAAAAATATATACTTATATGAAATATCGTGAATACAGTTGCCAGTTCTCACGCAAACATACGCAGATGTACTTATTTTTATTTTGTTGGTAACTTTTTTTAAAAAACTAAAATTTTGAGTAGCTAACTTCAGGGTGTCGGTTTTTCGTGACGGTGTGCGCGCGCATCGTAAAAATTTACCCTCATCATTTTTGCCTAACGCTCAAAAAAAAGTATAATTTCAAAAAATACCCGAGAGGACAAATTGATCGAAATGACTTGACGAAAGAAAAAGAAGGAAAGAGAACACAAGCCAGCGGCACAATCTACTAAAGCCCAAAACCAGCCAAGTAGGGGTGGCTCAAAGAAACCGAGGAGGAAAAAGACAAGAACAAAGGCTGTGCTTATCCAACCAGCTAAAGGGTGAACGTACGCCGATCTCCTCAAGGAAATCAAGGCCAAGGTTAACCCGACAGAGACTGGAGTAGACATAAAGTCTATCAAACAAATAAAGCGCGGGTGCGTTCTTCTAGAAATGAGTCGCATGACTGAAAACCCTGCTGCCTTCACGGCTGCAATAAAAATAGCAACCGCTAACATCGGTACAGTCAGAACGCTCACACCAAAAACAACGATCGAGATCTTTGACTTAGATGGAATCTCTACCGAGAACGACGTCCGTGAAGCACTTAAACGTGACTCTACCGCAGTGATCGGCAAAAATAAAATTTTAGATTTCTAATTATCCATTGTAGAAAAATTTAGCATTTTTATGTATGACAGTATTAAGTATTTCGATATTTGGTAATTTAAATATTTGAAATTACTAATTATTCAAACAATTAGTACCTTAATAATATTAATTTCTAATTATTTGGATAATTAGTAATTTAATTATTTCAATTTCTAAATATTCGGATAATTAGTTTAATTATTTAATTATTTCTATTACTAATTATTTTAATATTTAGTAATCCAATTTTATCAATTACTAATTACTAAAATAGATAGTTCTCAAATAGTATTGTTCATAAAATTTTTACAGAGCTGTTCTCAAATTTTTTAAATTCAAATCTGAGCCTTGCTACTATTTTTGATTTTTGATTATTTGTATACTCCAAAATTTCAAATTGAAAAAAAAATTGTTCTTTAATATAGAAAAATTGAATAAAACTCCGAATTTTTATAAAAATTAGAATTTGAAAATTCATAATTTTGATAAAGTTCACAATTTAAAAAAATTTTTTAATTGTAGAAATAAACGAAACTAAATATCCTATAGTACTTTTTAGCATCCATGCGGGAATTTAGAGACAGATAAAGAGAGAGATGTCACTTATTCTTACGTGTGCGTGAAAAGTAGACTCAACTATAGATGACCAGATATCATTCATTTTACCCCTCCTAACTATAGCTCGAAAATCCAAGTTTCACGGTTGGTATTACAAAAAGGAACTTTACGAAGAAATTAAATGAATAATAATAATTATATCTACAGACATTCAAAATTGAAATTTAGTTTCCTATTCGCTATTAGATATCTTATACTTCTGTTTTCAATTGTAAGATTCGGTAATTGTTTATTTTCACGGGGTGTGAAATCAACATCATTAGATTATTTTCTACTTGATAGATATTTTTTTTTTTTTTAGAATAAATCTAAAATGGAAAAATTTTTCAAAATTTTTTTTTCATAAATGTTAATTTTTGGGATAAGAAATATTATGAAACATCAATTTTTTAACTAAAAAATAAATATGGAAAATGTCAAATTTTAGATTAAAAAAAAGTTTTAGCAAAATATCTAAAAATTAATATTAGCACATTTAATATTAGTGAATATAAAATTAGTAAATCTAGAATAGAAAAATTTTTTTCTCACCTCCCACTGCGCTAAACGAAAATGCCGCTTTCCGCCTCCGTCGAGGAGAAAAATAGTATACAGATAGTAGATCTGAGACATTTCTTATTTTACTGGCCTAGATGTGTAATATACTATTTACGTTTTTTGAAAAATTTTAATTTTTGGATTAAAAACAATTGTGAAAAATTTCAATTGTAGAATAAAAAAATAGGAAAAAAAATCAGGACGACGGTTGACCCTAAAGCCCATCCCTGCAACTACTCGCTCATTTTGTACTTGAACGCTCAAAATTACACATTAAAATAAAAAAAAAAAAAATTTGAAAAACGTCGATTGTTTAAAAAAAAAACAACTTTGAAAAATAACAAAAAATTAATATTTTCGAAAAAATTTTTTTAACTTCCCGCTAAGAAAATTGAAAATTTTCAAAAGTTGGGAAGTTATTGGTTTTACCTCGTTTTTCGAAAATCGAGTTTTCAACGGATGTTGAAGTTTTGAGGTCCTAGAAAGCTTCCCCGAATGTTTTCGCGATGATGTCCGTACGTCTGTATGTATGTGTGTGTGTGTTTTTTTTTTTTTTTTTTCTTTTCATAGAGGAGGTAAAATACGTTTACGTATGCCAGGACTTGGTGTTGTTGCCAGGACTAGGTGTTGGTACCTGGGTATGTCGGACTCAGAAGACAATATTATTTTGTAACAATACCGACTAAACATCCTCCTCTCTCGTTTCCCTATAGATGTTACAGGGAAGACTGGATCAGGACCGCGTTAGTATTACTTCAATCCAGTCCATGTTGTGCCTCACGACACCTACTTCTTGTTATTACTGGTTTCTAACCCCTTTCTGCGATTTTTTCTTTCAAGAGACGCTGCGCGTAGGCTACTACAGCTGTCCAGTTTTCTTCTTTTTTGATCATGCAGGTTACCAAGCTCTCAGGGGAGAGCGCGGTGCCCATTGTTCCTTCGGTGCAGATTCTATCGTCCTTCCATCGATCACACTCGAAAAACGTGTGCTCGGCGTTGTCAATTTTGTCTGGACAGTATTTGCACGTTGGTGTGCTGTGCAAACCCATCTTGAATAGATAGGCATTGAACTGCCTATGTCCCGTCAGTAGCTGGGTCAGAAAGAAGTCCGTGTCCCCGTGCCTCCGAGAAAGCCAGACGTTGATGTTTGGGATCAGTTGCGCTGTCCATCTGCCTGTCTCTCCCGACGTTCATCGGTCCTGCCACTCTTGCTGCGTTTCCGTTTTTATCCTCGTTCTTGCCTCCTTCATGTTTTCGCCACCGATTTTAGCGTCGTAGAGTCTTGCTCTCTCGAACGCTAATAGGTCGATGGGCGCAGCTCCCGCAATGACCAATACAGCCGCTTCGGAAACCGTGCGGTAGGCGCAGGCAACTCTGAGAGCGCCTCGCCGCTGCACTGCTGCTATTTTCCGCCGATAGGTTTTCTGCTTTAATATATCTGCCCATATATCCGCTTCATAAAGCAGTACCGAATGGACTGCTTCCAGAAGGACTCTCCTCTTTTTGATTCTTGGTCCCATAGTATTCGTCATAATTCTTGCTAGGCTAGACACCGTCTTGCTGGCTTTCTGGCATGCACTATCGAGGTGTTCGCGGAAAGATAGTTTCTCGTCTATCATTACCCCCAGATAGCGCAGGGCCCTTGTTGACGTTAGCGTTATTCCTCCCATGTCCACAGCAAATGGTTTTAGAAACCATTTTTGGCGAGTCAGAACGACCATCTCGGTTTTGTGTTTTGCGAGTTTCAGGTGGTGTTTATCGAGCCAAGTCTCGACAGCATCAATGGTTTCCCGAACGAGTAGTTCGGCCTCCTCTACGCTGTCTACTATTATCGTGGCCGCGACGTCGTCTGCAAAGCCCGTTAGCTCCACTTGCTTTGGCTACGGGATTTCCAGAAGCTCGTCATAGTCCGCGTTCCATAGATCGGGCCCCATTATTGAGCCTTGTGGCACGCCAGCCGTTATGGCGTATTCTTGTGGACCTTCCGTGGTTTCTGCTATCAGCTTTCTCTCGTCAAGGTAGTTGTCGACTAGTACCAGATTCTCCGGCTCCACGTCAAATCTGTGCTCCAGGGCGTCCAAAATATCTCTCCAATTTGCGCTGTTAAAGGCATTTCTAATGTCTAGCGTGAGGACAAGACACACCTTGCGGGCTTTGAGGCTACCAGTCCATGCTTCTCTCTCTGTCACTACGACTTTCTGGATCGCGCCGACTGTTGAACGTCCTTTCCGGAAGCCGTGTTGGTTTGCGGCAAAACCTCCAGCACGGTCTATGTCGTTGCGAAGTCTCCCTTGTATGAGCTTCTCGAGCAGTTCTCCAGCAATGTCCAGCATACAGAGTGGTCTAAACGACGAAGGTGTTATGGGGGTTCCCTTACCTTTGTCTAAGAGAACCAATCTCTGCCGTTTCCAGACCACGGGAAACGTGCCAGTTGCCAAGCATGCGTTGTAGGTGTTCAGGAGTATGTCTGGGTATTCCAGGGCTACAGTTTCGATCACCGATGCCAGGATGCCATCAGGTCCAGGTGCCTTTCCTGTTTTGAGTGACTTGGCCGCGTCTTGTAATTCCTTAGTTGTGAAGGGTGTTACTTTGCTGTTCTTAGTGTAGTGTTTCTTCTCCCGCGGTGGGTGTTTGGGGAAAAGCTCCGTTACAATGCTCTCCATCAAGGCAGGAGACTTCGGCGCCTCTGGTGAAGCCTTTCCAAGTCGTTTGGCGACAATTTGGTAGGCTTTACCCCAGAGGTCATTGTCGAGATCGTTGCAGATCTCTTTCCACAGTTTCGCTTTACTTGCTTTAATGGCTCGGTTTAGCGTCTTTTTGGCCTGCTTGTACTCTTTTGAATACAAGTCCTGGCTTGGGGAGCGTTTCGTAGCTGTCGTTGCTCGGCGACGTAGCTGATGGCATATTTTGCGAAGTTCTGCTATGTCTGCTGACCACCAGTACGCCGGCCTGTGGAAGCTCTGGTTTTTCAGCCGCGGCATAGAGGCGTCACATGCGGTAGTAATTTCCTTCATCGTGTTTAGCACTGCCTTTTCCGTCTCGCTGCAGGTATCCAGTGTCGGGTTGTTCTGGAGGATAGACCAGCTTCGTGCGAGTGAAGCTTGCAATGCCTCTGGATCAAGCCTTTTGGCATTCCACTTCCGCTTAAGAACGTCGCGTTGTGAAACCGGAGCAAATGCCAATCCAACGCTGAATGTCACAAACTGGTGATCACTGCCACTGTATTCTTCGGATACTGTCCAGTCTTCAATCATGTTGGCAGTCCTTGGAGTCGCCAATGAGATGTCAAGGATGGATTCTTGGTACCCTGGTCTTCTAAAGGTCGTGGTGATCTCGGTGTTCAGCACTATGAGGTCGAGTCTAGCCACGACGTCAGTGACCTCGTTTCCTCTGGTGTCGGAGAAAGCAGCGCCCTACTCAGCCGATTTAGCGTTGAAGTCTCCGGCTACGATAAATTCACCGTCGAACTTAGTGACCGCATCTTCTATATTTGCGAGTTTCTGTCGGAACACACTAATCCCTTCGTTAGGTGAGAGATAGACGCTCATGAAGTAGGTTGTGGGGGTTTGAATCCAGACAAAACCTGCTCCACCTCCGCTGTTGTTGACGGTAACGTTCTTTGTGTTCACAATCCAAATTGCTGCCGTGCCCGTTTCGTCTGCGAACCATGTTTTACCTTCGATGTTTAGATATTGCTCGCAGATAAAGCAGACGTCAATTTTATCTTCGAAAACACGCTGGCGCAGCAGGTTTTGCGCCAAGGCACACCTATTCAGGTTGCCTTGTAGTATGCGTGTCATTTTTTACCTTTCGTGGCTTCTGCAAGTGCTTTGCGGAATGCCTTACACGCTCCAGTGCCAGAAATATGGCATAGACTATCTTGGGCATCTTTGTCCGAAGCACAAAGGAAGCATTTTAACTTCTCCGTGCAGTTTACGGCCTTGTGGTTCTCTCCGCCACATTTGTAGCAGCACCTGCTTCTGTCTGGATGTGTGTGTGTATGTGTGTGTGTGTGTGTGTGTGTGTGTGTGTGTGTGTGTGTGTGTGTGTGTGTGTGTGTGTGTGTGTGTGTGTGTGTGTGTGTGTGTGTGTACGGCCGTATGTAAGCCTCTCATAACTCTTGAACGGCTTGACCGATTTCATCGCGGTTAGGAACATTCGAAAGGGTTTGATCAAACTTAGATTTTAAATATCTTAGAATTTGAACCAATTCGAATCAGTAGATTCTTAAAAATCTCAAAAAACTGCAAAAAAAAAAATTTTCAAATGTGATTTTTTTTGGAATAACTTTTAAACGGCTTTACCGATCGATTTCAAAAACTAATCAGCTCTCAACATCAAAAAACCACGTCAATTGCAACCAGTACGATTTAAATCAGTTATTTCGTTCGTGAGTTGTCGTTAACGAAAACAATCGAAAAAATTGTTTTTTGAGAATTACTTTAAAATTCCTTGTCCGATCAATTTAAACTTAAAGGTTTTTCATGGGGCATTAAAATCTGCGTTGAATGCCATCAACCACGTAAAAATTGGTTCATTCATTTAAAAGTTATTGCGGTTTAAAAATTCAAAAAATAGTGTTTTATTTAACTTCTAGCAGATTTTTGAGCTTGGAGAGCTCAAAATGATACGAAAATTATATTTTTGAGCTTGAAGAGCTCAAAAACGTAATAATTGCAGTTTTGTGCGCTTAAGCATGAAATAAGCGGGAAGTTGCAGAGATGGCCTTTAGGGTCAACCTTTTTTCTAATTTTTTTTTATTTGTTTATTTTTATCAATAAAATACGAAACAAATCACCAAAAATTGATCGACCAAGTGGATGAATTTTATTGACGATTTTCTATCAGAGCAAAATTTAAGTTAACACCTCAATTGCGACAACTATAGTTTACTTTTAAAAACGTGAAACTGAACAATTACACCTGCGATTCTTATATATTTTTAATCTTCGTTTTTTATTAATTTGAATTTTTGCGCCTAAGAATTGCAAGATGGCAAGAGAAATAATTATAATCAACAAAATGGCAAATATATTAATAATATTTATAATGATAATATTATACTTCTGGAAATTTTCACAGTCAAAACAGACCTGCGTACGCATGGTTTAACCATAATTATTCTCCAATAGCGTCTTGTACGGTCAAAACAAACAATTTTCAGCGGCGTATTAGACGTCAAAGAGTTGGGACATTTTTGCGATCAAAAAGGGACTCGAATTTTGACTCGGGCGCTTACAATGGTTCCATTGACATTAAACAGTGGTGCAACAGTGGTTTCACGACTGACCCACTGTCACTGGATGATAGTTCCGCCATGGTTATATAATGTTTTTACGACGACTTGAAAGTGGTTTTACCATCATTTTACGCTACTTTGATCAATAAGTTATTTTAATAACGGCTTGATGTTAAAAAAACGGTTTTTAGCGTTTCTAAGAGTTCATTTGAAATTATACTTTCTTGAAATTTAATTTCTTTTGATTTACAATAGATTTGGAAAGTTTGAAGTGATTGTCCCGAGCGATTCCGAAATCTTATCAGCTATAAATCTTAAAGAATTCGGCAAAAAATAAAAAACCTTTGACCAAGAGTATTAATCGATTCTAAAAACTAATTATCTTTTCACCTCAAAAAACAACGCCATTTTTGCAATTGCCGAATACAGATACTTTATAATTTCACTACTTCTGTTTTAGGCACACTTACCCACTCGGTTTCATGGTATTATTTATTGAATAAGAAAAGTTGAAAATTTGTTATCTGGCAGTATATGTAGAATTCATCTGTCAACTCTACAAATTAAAGGGGGTTTTCCGGTTTGAAGCTCTGATTTTTGAGCATTTTTTTAGGATTTTTTTATAAAGATCAATGAAGAGATAGAACTTTAAACTTTTGACCATTTATTCATATACTAGCTGTTACTCGCCTGCTCCGCTTGACACTTAGAATTGTATTTAGAATTGAATAGAATTGTATTTTTAGATCTAGACTTGAAATTTGATTGGAGTGTTGTTTTGACTTGCACAGATTCCAAATTCTATCGGATTGGCCTGTACCTTTTATTCGTGTGATTGTTCTAGCTAATGTTTATTGTAACTTTCAATGTGCAATCACTATAACATTTCCGTGGCTATCTTCCAAAAATGAACAATAATTGACATGAAGAAAAAAATATTTAAATCGGTTGACCTTGAAGGCCATCCCTGTAATTTCTTGTTTCTCTTAAGATTCTATCAAATTTTATATCTGTAGGAACTGTATTTAAAGAATATGAATTTTTTGACAATTATCGCTCCCGCACTCCTATGTTATGATTTCTACATTATAAATAGAAGGTTCCAACAAAACTTCGAGTCCATAGAAACGATTGTTTGAAGATGAGAGATTTTTATTGTTAACGTCCCCGCAATCGTTTTTGAGGTTGGAATTCAAGAAAATCCATTCTCAGCTAAACTCGACATTATCCACGGAGATTCTTACTAAATTTGGAGACTGTAGAAGTTACAGTTTGGAAATTAAAATTTTAGATTTTAACATACCTACCCCCGCAATCCCTATCGGAAGTAGAATTTTTTTAAATTCGTTTTGAGATGATCATGTGAAAAATAAAATATTCCTACCAAATTTACAGTTTTTAGAAGCTATATTTTAGAAATTAAGATTTTTTATTGTTAATCCATCCCCGCGATCCTTATTAGGGGTGATTCGTCATTAAATCCGCTCTTAGATCATTTCTGTATCTTAAATAGAAAAGAGAAAACCCCTACCAAATTTGGTGACAATAAAAGCTATAGCTTGGAAATTAAAAATTTTAATAGTTAACACCCACCCCCATAAACCCCTGTAAGGTAAGCCATAGTAAAATTCGTTCGTATATTATTTTTACATCTCTTACAGAAAATTTCTATCAAATTTGGAGCCTATACAGCTATAGTTTAAAATCAGAAATTTTTTCATTGTTGGCGCCCCCGCGATCTTTTTCGGGGTGGGATATCATAATATTCGTTCATGAATTATTTCTACATTACATATAAAAGATAGCTACCAAATTCGGAGCATATAAGACGTATAGCTTGAAAATTGAAAATTTTTATTGTTAACACCCACCCCCGCAATCCATATTGGATGTATATACGATATAAATGCTGTATTTTTACCGTAATACTTCAGTTATTTGAGCCAGTTTTTTTGTCGAATTATTATGAAAAAATTATGAAATAAATTCAGAATATTTATGGTAAAACAATAGAAAAATTACGGTATATTTACAGCATTTAAACCGTATATATACCGCATATTTACTGTATATCTGCGGCACTATTGCAGCAAAAAACCGGAAAAGAAGATCACTACTTTCTATTACCGGAAAAATACCAAAAATATGCTGCTTTACTACTATTTTTCAATAGCTTGAAATTTTTTTATATAATATTATAAATTATCATGAATAATTTTTAAGAGGTTGATAAACTAATTTCTCGATTATTATTATTATTAATAATTTTTTTTAGTCTAGACCGGAATTCGAACCCAGATCATTTAGTTATGCGCCGAAGGCTCTACCAGTTGAGCTATCAGAGACACTATCCATATCTATTTACTCAGTCACCTAATAAGACTCACTGAGTAATAACCACGACCGTCCATCTTACGGTAGAAAGCATTATATCTTTAATTATATCAGTATAAACGCGGCAAAATTACAGTATATCTTTGGTATTTTCACCGTAAAAATACGATTTTATTATTGTAAAATTATAGTAATATTATAGTTAATACATAGATTTTTTACGGTAAAAGTTCTAGAGTTTTACAGTAATTTTATAGTATTATGTCTGAACTTTGCAGCAAAAGTACGGTAGAAATGCTATATAACTATAGTAAAAAAACTGGCCAAAATGACCACAGAAATACCGTATTATTTCAGAATTATAACGGTAAATTTACAGTAAACGCATTAATACCAAAAATTTACGGTATTTCAAAAACTGCGAGGGTCCTTACCTCACATATAGGAGATTCTTACCAAATTTGGAACCTATAAGAGCTATAGTTTGGAAATTTAAAATTTTTATTGTTAACACCCACCCCCGCAATCCATATTGGGAATAGGTTATCATAAAATACGCTCTCAAATCATTTCTACCTCATATATAGCAGATTCTTACCAAATTTGGAGTATATAAGAGCTACAATGTAAAATTTGTTCATAAATTATTTTTACATCATAGAAAATCCCTACAAAATTTGGAGTCAGTAAGAGTTATAGCTTAAAAATTAAAAATTTTCATTGTTAATACCCACCCCCGCAACCCCTTGTGGAAGTGAGATATCGTAACATTCGTTCATAGATTATTTCTATATATCTTACAGAAGATTCCTACCAAATTTGGAGTCGATAGAAGCTATCCCGACTAGAAATTATATTGGGAATACCCAAGGTATACAAGGTATACATCTGGGCCACATTGGGTTCCAATGGGGCATGCTCAATAGGGAAATCCCAATGAGGACCCAATGAAGAACCCAATTGAGAAATCCCAATTGAAAATGAAATAAATTATTCTCAATTTCTCTAGTTGGGATTCATATGGGATCTGAATGGGAGTACCCAACGTGAGAATAAAAATTTTTTGGCACTTTCTTCCAGTTGGGATTCATGAGGGACCAAAGTCGGAATGCCCAGTGTGAAATTAAAAAATTTTTAGAAATTTTTTTCTAATTGGGATTTAAGTGGGATCTCAATGGGAATACCCAACGTGAAAATAAAAATTTTTTGGCACTTTCTTCCAGTTGGGATTCATGTGAGACCAAAGTGGGAGTGCCCAATGTGAAATTAAAAAATTTTTAGAAGTTTTTTTCTAATTGGAATTCATGTGGGATCTAAATGGGAATACCCAACGTGAAAATAAAATTTTTAGGAGTTTTTTTCTAATTGAGATTCATATGAGACCAAAGTAGGAATATCTAGGGTAAAACTGAAAAACTATCAGTTTTTCAATCCATCACTTGCAAATGCATTATGTGAGCTCATATTATTAGCATATATTTACTGTAAATTAATTATAAATACAAATAAAAATTAGTCGTTAACTATAGAAAAGAATTAGGAAAAAAATTCATTCAATATTGTTAAATAAAAACAATAAAATTTAGTTAAGCTTTTTCAAATTTAACATAAGTTTATATTTTGAAAAATTTAGTTTTACGAGATTAAAAATAAATCGTAACAAATTGGGATGAATTTGAAAAAATTTCATCTACCCTTTCCATTTGAGAAAAGAAAGTTTCCATTGTTTTAAATCGAGCGTGAGCAATATGCTTATAACGTAAGTGCTGACGGTTTAAAAAAAATTCAAAAACATCGAAAAAAGATAAAATAGAAATTTTATTCAAAAACATGAAAGCCAAAATTTTTCTAAATTTTAAAGGCAAAAAAGCTATCGAAACCTTTTTTTTTCTTTCACGACATTTTTTATCATAAATGTGCCGTAAAAACAAGCAGAATAAAAAAAAATCGAAAATCTCATTTTTTGCCTAGTTATGGCCCAATATGGGGTTGACCCTACTTGTAATTAATTACCGAAAATTAAAAAAATTTTTACTAAATTTTTACAAATTTTTAAAAAATTACTATATAGTCTCAAAACGGAAATTTTTCATTGTTAACGCCCCCACAAATCCCTTTGAGGGTGGAATTTCATAAAATCCGTTCTTAGCTGACCTCTACATGGCAAAAGTAATATTTCTACCAAATTTCAAGTTTCTAGATCCGATGGTTCTCGAGATATCGTGATAAATCAATCCATCTATGGAACAGCTCCTATATATATATATATATATATATATATATATATATATATATATATATATATATATATATATATATATATATATATATATATATATATGTCGGAGATAATATCGAGCTGGGTTTTCCTAGAGATAGGGAAATTCCCAATATTTTAGTTTGTCTGTTAGTTTCAAGCAAAATTGTAAAGCATAGAATATTTAATAATTATTTATAACTTAAGCCGATTATAATTTTTATGGTTATGGCGATGGGCTTGAGTCCGGAGTGACAATGGTCACCAAACGTAGCCGAGGTCACAGGATAAAAGTAATAAGTATACAGTTAAAGATATCGACAGACAATGAGGGCTGTCGAAATATTTTTTGAGAGAAGAAGTACTTAGGGTACTGAGACGGGTAGTTCTCGTTGAGCATTGATCAAGTAAAGACCGCATACATCCTGCTGACCCCGGATTCGTTCTCAGACTTATTGCCTAGCGCTTTACTGTAAAATTGTATCTCGATAATTAGTTATTATCCGATTTATTGTATTACGAATATCCGTAGCTGTTGTATTGTTTATACGAGTTAGTGTTATATTTAAATTATTGTCCAATAAATAAATATGACACCGCCAAGCCCACTGAATTCTGACGCCCCTGAAAATGTGACTCCGACATCAGAAGTGGGATCAGGATCATCTGCTGCATCTTCCTCTGAGCAATTTAAACTGCTTTTGGAAATGCAAAACAAAAGTCTTGTGGAGCTAATAAAGGCTATGGCAAAATCAGTGTCACCGAGTCGTAGTATTTTACTACCGAAATTTAACCCAGAAAATTCAAACGCGGATTCGTGTGCTTGGTGCGCGACAGTGGATATGTGTTTAGTGGAACGTCCTCTGGAAGGTAGTTCGTTAGTTATTGCACTAAGTGAAGCAAGGACTTCAGAGAGCGGCGAATCGATTTCTGCACAGTGGCAGCTCCGTCAGGTTCCTTAATACATCGTGGTGAGTCGTTTTCATTTTGGTTTGATTCGGGAGCTGAATGCTCGTTAATTAAAGAAAGTTTTGCCGCTAAATTTGCGGGTAAACGTAAAAATAATTTAATAATTTTAAAGGGCATTGGAAATGTCGGTGTAAATAGTACTGTACAAATTTTGTCTGAAATTGTAATTAATGGCCATACGTTAGAGATTTTATTGCATGTCATCCCTGATGATTATTTGAAATGTGACATTATGATTGGTCGTGAAATTCTTGGTCAAGGATTTGATATAAATATCTCAGCAGATAGTTTTAGTCTATTTGAAAGTAAAAAGATTAATGTATGCGATAAAGTCGAGTCCGATAGAAAGATTGATTTTTAATAATGTAGATGCGGATGTAAATGAAGATAGTAGAGAAAAAACTTATTTTAATTTTAAAGGAACATACCGACTCTTTTATTCAAGGTTTTCCAAATACTCGGGTTAATACTGGGGAACTTAAAATACGTTTAGTTGACCCTAATGTAACTGTACAAAGGCGACCGTATCGTCTTAGTGCTTAGGAAAGACAGGTAGTAAGAGAAAGAATAGGTGAACTATTAAATGCAAATGTTATACGTCCCAGCTGTTCACCTTTTGCTAGCCCTATATTGTTGGTTAAAAAGAAAGATGGTTCAGACCGTCTATGTGTTGATTATCGCTCATTAAATGATAATACTATTGACGATAAATTTCCACTACCTCTTATTGCTGATCAGATAGCCCGACTTTCTAACGCAAAATATTTCACGTGCTTAGACATGGCCAGCGGGTTTCACCAAATCCCTGTCCATCCAGAGTCCATTGAGAAAACGGCGTTTGTCACGCCTGATGGCCAGTTCGAATATCTGACCATGCCATTTGGTCTGAAAAATGCACCATCCGTTTTTCAACGAGCTGTTATGAAAGCTCTTGGAGATCTCGCTTATCAATGGGTTATCGTGTATCTAAACGATATCATGGTTATTGCCTCAACAATCGAGGAAGCGTTAGAAAAGACTCCGAAAAGTTATTAAAATTCTTATCAAAGCCGGATTCTCATTCAATTTTTCTAAGTGTTCGTTCCTCAGAACTTCAGTGCAATACTTAGGATATGAGATTTCCGCTGGAGAGGTTCGACCTAACTCCCGTAAAATAGAAGCATTGACCATGCTACCTGCACCCCAAACAGTGACTCAGTTGAGACAATTCATCGGTCTCTCTTCTTACTTTCGTAAATTTATTCCCAAGTTCTCGCAGGTAATGAGACCCTTATATCGACTGACCTCAGGTACCAAAAGAGATATTGAGTGGACAGAAGTCCATGAAAACGTTCGTCGAAAGGTAATCGCAGCATTGACTAACGAGCCGGTGCTGATGATCTTTAACCCAAATCTTCCTATTGAACTGCATACGGACGCTAGTTCCGAGGGCTATGGCGCCATATTAATGCAAAAGTTAGATGGTTCTAATCGAGTTGTAGAGTACTATAGTCAAGCGACTAGCTCGGCTGAATCGAAGTATCATTCGTATGAACTGGAAACGTTAGCTGTATTTAATGCCGTTAAATACTTCCGTCATTATTTACATGCACGATCGTTTGTATTTGTAACGGATTGTAATTCGTTAAAAGCTGCCCGGAAGAAAGCCGATCTAACACCAAGGGTTCATCGATGGTGGGCTTTCTTACAGACTTTTAATTTTGATATTGTTTACAGAGAGGGCGAGCGTGTGGCTCACGCTGACTTCTTCTCTCGAAATCCTATCATAAAACAGCCAGGTACGAATCGAAACAAAATTGTAGAAAAACATATTAACCTGGCAGAAATTTCAGATAATTGGCTTTTAGTTGAACAACGTCGCGATTCTGAAATTAGTTTGATAGTGAAAGAATTAGAAAACGATGAGTTGCCACCCGATGTAGCTAAGACTTATGAATTACAGTCTGGATTATTCCACCGAAAAATCCATAGGCGAGGTAAAACATTATGTTTACCTATTGTTCCATGTGCTTTTAGGTAGTCGGTAATAAATCATGTGCATGAGTCAATTATGCACTTAGGATGGGAGAAAACACTTGACAAGGTTTGCGAGTATTATTAGTTTGAAGGAATTACGAAGTATGTTCGTAAATTCATTGATAACTGTTATACCTGTAAAGTTTCCAAGTCAAGCTCAAGGCAAAGTACAAGCAGGGCTTCATCCTATTCCTAAGACCAGCATCCCTTGGCACACAGTGCACATGGATATTACAGGTAAATTAACGGGTAAGAACGATTCAAAAGAATACGTTGTCGTGTTGATAGATGCTTTTACTAAATTTGTTTTATTATATCATACTCGAAAAATAGATAGTGTCAATACTATTAAGGCTCTTAAACATGCTATATCATTGTTTGGCCCACCGACCCGTATAATTGCGGATCAAGGTAGATGTTTTACAAGTAAAGAATTTCAGGAGTATTGTGCATCTCAAAATTCAAAATTACATTTAATTGCTACGGGTTCTAGTCGAGCGAATGGCCAGGTAGAACGCGTAATGAGTACCCTAAAAAGTATGTTTACTGCAGCCGAAACGAGTGGAAACTCTTGGCAAGCAGTTGTAAATGAAATTCAATTAGCAATAAATTGTACTACTAATCGAGTCACTAAAGCTAGTCCGTTAGAGTTGCTAATCGGCAAAGTAGCTAGACCTTTTGGAATGATAGTTGATCAATTGATATTTCTGACGTACGGCAAAAAGCAATTGATAACATAGAAATTAATGCGAAATATGATAAGTCTAGATTTGATAAGAATAAAGCAAAGATAGTTTCATTTAAAGTAGGAGATTTTGTGTTAATTAAAAATGAAGAGAGAAATCAAACAAAGCTCGATCCAAAGTTCAGAGGTCCATTTGTGGTGACGGAAACTCTCGACGGTAATCGTTATACTTTAAAGTCTTTAATGGGTAATAGAACGTATAAATACTGCCATGAAAACTTGAGAAAAATGCCTGAATCCCATATTCCTAGTGAGTTGGATGCTTCTGATGATCAAGAAGTTGTTGATCAGGAGAGCAATGAAGACTCTGAGACAGAGTCAGAAACCACCAGGGGAGAGACTCAGCACTAATGGTAGATGTAAGGTCGCACCACTTGCTCCAAGCTGTAGGTCGTACAAGCAAATCTAGAGTGATTTGGCTAGGGTACGACGGGCCAGTTGGTGAAGTGGCGGGGGCCAAAGATGAAGTTCTAGGCTGCACTATCTGCGCCAGTCTGTAGTCGCAACTGCAAACTCAGGGTAGTTTGAATCAATTTTGTTTATCAAGATTGTCAGGGCGCGAGGGCCAGCTGGTGAGATGGCGGGGGCCAGAGATGTTGTAAGCTGCACTACATGTGTCATATGTGGTTGACAATGTGGCGGGGGCTTAAGGTGTACATAGTTGAATACTATGGTGATACACAAGTTTTCTGTATATGGTATACAGTAGCAAACCATTTTGAGTGTTAGAGGTCTATACCTGTGGTGGATATGGCTTGTATTCAGTGTGAACGGAATGGTGGAAAGGTATTCTCAAGGAAACGCGTAGCGTAATAAAGGTGGTCGAACGTTTTTGTCATTCTGATGAATCTCTGGACATAAGCTTAAAAAAAAAAAAAAAAAAAAAATTGACACGGTTTGTAATAACATGTTTACAGATGCACCCGAGGACGTGTGATCGTCAGGTTGGCCGTGTCGGAGATAATATCGAGCTGGGTTTTCCTAGAGATAGGGAAATTCCCAATATTTTAGTTTGTCTGTTAGTTTCAAGCAAAATTGTAAAGCATAGAATATTTAATAATTATTTATAACTTAAGCCGATTATAATTTTTATGGTTATGGCGATGGGCTTGAGTCCGGAGTGACAATGGTCACCAAACGTAGCCGAGGTCACAGGATAAAAGTAATAAGTATACAGTTAAAGATATCGACAGACAATGAGGGCTGTCGAAATATTTTTTGAGAGAAGAAGTACTTAGGGTACTGAGACGGGTAGTTCTCGTTGAGCATTGATCAAGTAAAGACCGCATACATCCTGCTGACCCCGGATTCGTTCTCAGACTTATTGCCTAGCGCTTTACTGTAAAATTGTATCTCGATAATTAGTTATTATCCGATTTATTGTATTACGAATATCCGTAGCTGTTGTATTGTTTATACGAGTTAGTGTTATATTTAAATTATTGTCCAATAAATAAATATGACACCGCCAAGCCCACTGAATTCTGACGCCCCTGAAAATGTGACTCCGACATATATATATGTATATATGTATATATATATATATATATATATATATATATATATATATATATATATTGCAACGTGGCAAGTTGGCTAACACTGGGTAAACGCCAATTTACCACCTGATACTAAACGTTTGCTGATAACATATAAGTCAGATTAGAAATTAGATGATAATTGTTAATAGTACGAAAATCGTTGAGAGTGGCGCTAGAGCGTATCCCCACTACTCAATATTAATTAATGTACGCGGAAGCCGCGTGCAGGCAGTCTTTGTTCAACCCCCATAATGTATACTTCTGTAATTGATATATTTATTAAAATATAAGTAATTATTTCACCATGTTACAACGTGATGTTCGGTATTTTATTAATTTACACCGTCTATTAAATAATAACGGCATTTTAAACTATATTTGTACGATACGACTCTGATTATTAGTTAACAAGGAGTATGTCGTACATTAATTAAATAATACGACGCATATACAAGATAAATTTGCTTGGCATTTCGTGTACTCAAGAGGTCTCGAGTAGTCAGCCATTTTGTTGAGGAAAGCGTCGTTTTATTGTTCGAGGAAGATCCTGGTTTGTCGGTCACCTCGATTCAATCGTCTGTTCCTGAATCAGTAACCGGCCCAGCTGCAGCCACGAGGAATCTACCACAGCTGGACAACGTTAAAGCACACCGAAGTGGTAGTAGTACCTGTTGTAAGTCAGGTGGTATATTGGTAAGAATTGGACGCGGTATTGAACTTACTTTGAGCTGTATTTTTCAATATTTGTACTTGACGACCATTTAGCTCGATTTTCCCAACTAAGCGATCAGCGGAGCAGTACGCGGTAGAGGTTGGTTTTGTGTCGGAGCTGAACCCACTTTTCAACGAGTATCGCCACCCATGATTTGCCCTGGACCATATTCTTTACGCGAATTAAATCAATTTAGCTATTTGTAGCTTTGAAAGCTATCGGCTTGGTCCGCCGTGAAATCTAAAGCTACAGGCATCTGGAGCAGCATCGACTCTTATAAGCTACGGCTTCGAGTTGGTTACACTCCGGGTGTAACGAGCGTGTCTTTTCGGCCTAGTTCGTAGTTAATTATTAAATATAAATTTAGATAATTTATTTTCGAATACAAAATTTATTTCACTCTACGAACAGTCGAGACCAGCCACGTTACAATAAATATATATATATTTATATATATGTATATATTAGGGTGTTCTTTATTTAGGGTTTGTCCGAATTTTTTTTCACGATAGTCCTAAATCGGTTCTGAATCTATTAAAAAAAATTAATAGAGTTAATAGATTAAATCTTAGTTTTAATTTTAACCCCCCCCCCGCCGATAGCTAAAGTTTTAAATGGAAATAATACGAGAAAAGTTCTGTTGATTTTTTGAAATTTTTTTTCATCATGAAATAATGTCGTTGGCGCGACATTCACTGTTGAAAACCCAAAAACCCAAAAAAAAAAAAAAAAAAAACAAAACAGATCATGTCGACCAATAACAATTCTTATATCAATCTTAACGCTCTACAAAAAAGGTCGCTTATGATTTTTTGCTAACTCTAACGGTTTCTGAGTTATTTAAGGTCATAGTTGAAGCTTAAGAGCGGTTTATAGTTGATTTTCAAACGTGTTTTTCTCATGTATGTGATAAAATTTCGAAAAAAAAACGCTTCGCTCTTCGATAGATAATTAAATTATCTATCGAAGAGCGAAAGGCTTTTTTGGAAAATTTTCATTTATTTATGCATAAAATGCGTTTTAAGATTCCATTTGTTGTACAAGTATGACAGAGATACTTTCGTTTGTCCAATAGAGGGCGAGAGAGAGAAAAAATGTGAACCCTTCTTAAGTCAATTTTACGATTTTTCTATTTCTACCGTCGTTTAATGATTTAAAAATGAAAAAAAAAATAACAATTTATAACTTTATATAATTAGGGTGTGCCAAAATGTAACTTCCGTGGAGAACCTTTTAAAATTGAAATTTTGAGTTTCATTTTTAACAGCCGCTGTGTTTGGGCATTGATGTCCGCGATGATGTCCGTGTGTCTGTATATGTGTGTGTGTGTGTGTGTGTGTGGTTTTTTTTTTTTTTTTTTTTTTTTTTTAGGGGAGGGAATCCTTTTTACGGATTCTAGGCATAGCTGTTTGGCCTGGATATGTGGCGACTCGACGCAGCGTCATACTAAAACTCGACACTAACGCCCCTACCCACTAAACCCTAAACTCCTTTTCCTTCTTTTCCCGTATAATGATCGGATGGGTTAACTGTCGCATACGCCCAGTTGCGAAAGTAACCCGATGCTTTAAATGCCTTGATTTTAGGCACCAAACAAGAAATTGTACGGGATTGGACAGAAGCAAGTGTTGTTATAAATATGGCAAAGAAAACCACAAATCTGCAGACTGCACGGAGAAGCCAAAATGCTTCCTTTGTACACCGGACAAAGAAGCTCAAGATGGCTTATGTCATATTTCCGGCTCCAGGGCTTGTAAGGCATTCCGCACCGCACTTGCCGAAGCTACGAAGGGAAGGGCAGGGAAGGGAAGGAAAGATCAGAAATGATGCGCATATTACAAGGAAACCTGAATAGATGTGCATTGGCGCAGAACTTACTTCACCAACGAGTCTTTGAAGAAAAGATCGACGTTTGCTACCTCCGAAGAAGCCGATACCTGGGCTCAAAAGAGCTATACTTGCACGTATATTCGTCCTTCTCTCACGCAACAAAAACACAGCCACGTTTGCGGGCAAAGAAAAACCCTGCCCTTAAGCTTTTACGCTATCATTGGACAGATGTGAATGGAATCTAATGTCGATCTGTCCTCGTACTCAGTCAACTGTATGAAAAAAAAAATCGTGTGTGTCAGTTCCGACGCACGACTGGAGTTTACTCCTTACGAACTATTATATCGAATATATAGAAAATTAAATATATAGAAAATTTTTCAATTTTCTGAACGAGGATCTATTCTGAAGCCTTCCTAGAATTGCTCCAAGAGAGGAAAAAAATCTCAAATAGTTATAGTTTAACAATTATCACACTTGCAATGTACATGTTCAAGCAGAAGAAAAATTATTAATTAATAATTGCATAACTTATTGAAAAATTGTGATAAAAATTTTTTTAGGCGGATTATTGTTCATTTATTTATCCAGTAAGTTCCTGTTTTTTTTTTATTTCTTAAATTTTATATTCAATATGTTAAAATAATTTTTATTAATCAAGTATTCAAAGTAGGCATGGCTTACGCACGCCAGAGCACCCATTTTTGGCCGTATTTTCACCCCTCTGGGAAAATTATTAATATTAGTCCTACAGTTCCGAGATTCCAGACTTTTTTCTAGGAAATTTCCTCCTCTTTTTAAATTTTTTAAAAAATTTTTAAAATCTTTATTAGTTTTTAAGATATTTGTAGAAAACTAAACCCGCTTTTTCAGTTAATTCTTAATAACCTTTGCAATTAATTATTAATCAACAAATGCGTTTAAAGCAATAAAAAATTTTTTTTACGAAACTGTTTTTTTTTTTAAATCATAATTATCATCAAAGATTACATTATCAAAAAAAAATTTAGAATTATCTCATAAACAACGCATTTGTTTATAAAAGTTTTTTAAACAATAAGAGGTAAAAATTATTAAAAATCATTTTTAAGTAGCTTCTGATCATAAGAAAATGGATCAATAATAATATTACTTGGAAAAAAGAAAACTCGAAAAATTACAGTATAAAATGTAGAATCCGTCTCGTAATCAAAACAATAAAAATTACAGTTTGAAATAACATTTTTCTAAATTCAATTTTTTAATTCAATATTCAAAGCTTTCAATGTAAATATTACATTCTACAATGTAATTTTTATAAAATCTGTAATAATTACAATCTGAAACTGTAATTTTTCCAATTGTTATCACGAAGTGCCACGTTTCATTATATACTGTAATTTTTCGAGTTTTTTTTTCCGTGTATAAAAAAAAATTTTTTTTCAATGTTTAATGAAGCTTTATAATTTTTCACCTTAGTAAATTGTTAGTAAAAAAATGAAAATAAACAATTTTTTAATTTTTCCAACGGGAATCTATTCTAATACCTTTAAAAAATAGCTCCACGAACGGAAAAAAAATATTGTGTGTGTCAGCTCCGACGCACGACTAGAGTTTACTCCTTACGAACGATTATATCAAATATATAGATTAGGTAATGATGGTAAATGGAATTAACTATTTTACTACTCGAAGCATACATGATACATTTATTTTCATTAATTATGCAATTAATTCGTCAAAATAGCTAACTCTATTAACTTGTTAATATTTTTAAATCGCAAAATAATATCGATAGATATAAATAAAAAAATTATGTGCTAACTCCAATAAACTCCAAAAAATTGTTTAAGGAACAATTTTTCTTTTAAAAATCATTATTTGTATCGAAGATTGAAATTTCTGAAAAAATTTTTAATCATCTTATGAACAACGCATTTGCTTATAACAATTTTTTAAACAATAAAAGGTAAAAATTTAAAAAAGTGCAGCTTCTGACAACATAAAAACGGATCATTAATAATATTTTGAAAAAATAAATTTCTTTGATGATTAATTTAAGTTTTTAATTTTGCAACAACAAAAATTATTAATAAAAAATTGAAAATAAAAAATTTTTAGTTTTTCGAACGGGGATCTATTCTGAAGCCTTCCAAGAGAGGAAAAAATCTCAAATAGTTATAGATTAACAATTATCACACTTGCAATGTACATGTTCAAGCAGAAAAAAAATTATTAATTAACAATTGCATAACTAATTGAAAAATTGTGATAAAAATTTGTAACAGGGAAAATCGAACTTTCCGGGGTCATTATCGACCACTTAATTAACGCACGGTAGGTCAGGGCTTTCCCTTACCTTTCGATTTTTGACAAGTAGTTTCGACTTGTCACCGGGCGTGCTAATCGAAAGTCCCCACTACAGTCCCCGGAAAATGAAGCGCGGGAGCGAAGATAGGAAAGTTGGAGAGCACGAGGAGAGGTTATAAAAACGCCGGGTGTTGTGTCAAGACTCTCTTTCTTCCGGTAAAATTTTGCGAGTACGTTGGGTAACTGTGTTCCAGCGTGGGATATTTTTCTGAGACAAGTAAGTAGTTGATTTCTTAAGGCTTCACGAATGGAACGAAGTGATTAATTTTTATTGTCTGGTATTTTGTTAAAAATTACTTGTCGTTAGGCCATTTGGCTGACGATCTTCGTCTTATTCGAAATATTTATTTACTGGAATTTCTAGGATAAATTAATCGAGGATAAGATTGGGAGCTGGGTGTAATTTGGAGACACGAGTTTCTGGAGCTTTGGAAGTCAGCAGGCACAGTGGAGCTGATCCCGTCATTTTCTTTCTACTGGGAAAAGATTTCATCGCTGGAGTACCGGTTTCAGTTGTCAGGTATTCTGAGTTATTTTAGCCCAAATTAATTAATAATTTAATTAAGAGGCCAAAATAATTAAATTTAATTTCTTGAGCGGTCATCTTTGTATTAGCAAATTCGTACTTTAGTTTCTATCGTCAAGGTCAAGTAGTTAGTTTTGTCGCTGGACTTTTATATTTAATGGATAAGTTGTTAATTTATTGGTAAAGAATTTATAAGTAATTTATTATAGGCCTGTTGGCTATGATAAATTAATTTTAGTTAAGAATTTTCGAGACAGAAATTAATTAAGAAATATCGCCTAGAATTTATTTAAGGACAATTAAGAATTGAAATTAAGTTAGTGAAGGTCATTCTATAATGCTCCACGGTGGTAATTTTGTTGAGACGTTTTAGAATTTCAGAGTTGAATTTAAGTAATTTTGTTAAATTAGATTTAGGCCGGTGGGCTAAATTTAATTAATTTAGTTAATTTAGCGAATGTATTTATTGAGAAATTTAGTGAATTTAGAAAATTAATTACCGAACTTGTTAAGAAAATTATGTAGTGAGCTTTGTTAAAGATTATTTAGTGGAGATCAAGAAATGAAATAAATCAGTGGGTTTATTAGAATAAATTGATTGATAACTTTAGTAGAAAATTTAGTGAGTTGGAAATGAATTTAGTTAAGAAGATATATTAATGAATTTAATGAATTAAAATCGAAGGTCAGAATTTTGTGTTAAGAAATTGTTAGGCGTAATTTTGGAATTTTGGAAAATACGAAATATTGAGAAGTTTTATTTGGTTAAATATGTTGTTTGTTATTTCGTCAGTTGGACGAGGGTTAAGGAATTAAGAATCTAGATGCGTAATGGTCTATGATTAAATTTAGAAATTAGGAGTCTAGATGCGTAATGGTCTATGATTGAATTAGGAAATTAAGGATAGATGCGTAACGGTCTATGATTGAATTAGGAAATTAAGGATAGATGCGTAATGGTCTATGTAGAGTTAAGAAATTAAGAAGATAGATGCGTAATGATCTATAGTTGAAAGAATTTAAGGATATTTAGTTGTAAGTTTTGGCAAGTGCCTGCGTAGGTGAGAGGTCCTCACAATTAAGTAATTGATAGTTTAATTTTAAGGGTAATATTATTGAGGAATTTTGTTAAAATAAAATTGTTTACATTGAATAAATAATTAAATTGTTAATAATTGTTTCTCAGTATTAATTTTTCAGCCTTTCTCAACTTCTCACGACCCGATCTTTCCTTCTCATGCTCCCCGGTTTCTGGGACACCGAGTATAAAATCCCAGTGGCGCCCTTTTCAAAGAGGAAAGGGGTGACCAATTGGACAGGGCTAACCACCTCGTTACAAATTTTTTCAGGCTGATTACTGTTCATTTATTTATCCAGTAAGTCCATGATTTTTTTCGTTTCTTAAATTTTATATTTAATATGTTAAAATGATTTTTATTAATCAAGTGTTCAAAGTAGACATGGCTTACGCAAGCCAGAGCACCCATTTCCGGCCGTATTTTCATCCCTCTGGTAAAATTATTAACCCTTCGTTGGTCGCGCTATGAGAAAATCACCGCCTAACTACTACTCAACCTATAGAGACTCGCTATAGTGCGAGCGAGAAACTAAAAAAAGCGTGACCAACGAAGGGTTAATATTGGTCCTACAGTTCCGGGAGTTCAGACTTTTTTCTAAGAAATTTCCTCCTCTTTTTGAATTTTAAAAAAATTTTTTAAATCTTTATTAGTTTTTAAGATATTTGTAAAAAACTAAACCCCTTTTTTTTCAGTTGATTCTTGATAACCTTTGCAATTTTTGCAAGCAGAACTTCATTTTTTTCAAAAATCATTTAGATCCCATTTCGAATCGAATGACACCTCAATTATAATTTCCGAAGACCACAGAAAAAAGTTGACCAAAAAGGCACTGGTTGACTAGACTATAAGCTATCACGCAGTATAATGTGTATGCTGGCTGAACACAAGTATATACACACATACAAACACACAACTGAAAAGTGAAAGGAGCGCGAGAAATGATGCGCACCAAAAACGTTACTATCCCATTTGATGAGTAGGTTTTACTCTCCATATTTTTCTCATACCGGGCGCCTGATATGAAAATCGATTCTTAAGGAGTAAACTCCAAAAATTCTCATATTAATAGTTTAACAATTATCGCACTTGCAATGTTAATGTTCGTGTTACAAAAAAATGTTAATTAATTAATGGATAATTTATTGCAAAATCACGATAAAAATTTTTCGATTACGGATTATTATTCATTGATCTGTCCTGTAGGCGCCTGAATTTTTTCAATTTTTAATTTTCATATTTAATAAGTTTAAATAATATTATTTCTTCATTAAAGGTCCGAAGGTGGCGTAGCTTACGTAAACTGGAGTATCCGTTTTCAGGTGTTTTTTCAACTCTCCGGGAAAATTATAAATATTAGTCCTACGATTCCGGGAGTCGGAACTTTTTTTAGGAAATTTCCTTCTCTTTGAGTTGAATTTAATGTCAATCTGTCCTCGTACTCAGTCAACTGTATCAAACCCATTCAACGACTGCGTTAGCCTGATCGGTAATATAATAACAACCCGACCAGCTACCAGTGGGGCCCATGCAGGAAAGTTCAGCCGCAAGACCTGTTTGAGCCATAATACTTATCCCCCCTACTAGAGTCTCGTTCGTATATCTGTCCAATGCAGTCCCCGAATCTTTGAGCTTTCCTGCGTTGCCAAATAATTTGACAGCGTCACGAGGCCTTGCTCGGTCCTCATCGGCGAAGAAGAATATATGGTGAGGCTTTCAACTACCTCCGAAGAGGCCGTTTCCTGGGCTCAAAAGAGCTATACACGCACGTATATCTGTCCTACCCTTACTTAAGAAATACACAGCCAAGTTTGCGGGCAAGGAAAAACCCTGTCCTCAAGCATTTACGCTATCATAGGACAGATGTGAATTGAGTTGAATTTAATGTCAATCTGTCCTCATACTCAGTTAACTGTATCAACCCATTCAACGATTGCGTTAGCCTGATCGGTAATATAATGACAACCCGACCAGTTACCAGCGGGGCCCATGTGGGGAGGTACAGCCGTAAGACCTGCTTGAGCCATGATACTTATCCCCCCTACAAGAGTCTCGTTCGCATGTCTGTCTAATCTAGTCCCCGAATCTTTAAGCTTTTTTGCGATTCCAAATAATTTGACAGCATCACGAGGCCTTGCTCAGATCATCTGCGAACAGAAGAATATATGGCGAGGCTTTCGCCCACCTCCGAAGAGGCCGTTTCCTCGGCTCAAAAGAGCTATACACGCACGTATATTTGTTCTACCCCCACTATAGCGAAAACACAGCCCAGTTCGCGGACAAGGAAAAACCGCCGCTCTCTTGTGTTTATACACATTCATTGAACAGCTGCAAGAGTTGCGTATATTTGTAAGTGTGTGTAACTCTCATCGATTCCTCTAGCAACTCATTCCCTGTAGGCGCATCGAGATGTACCTACAGAATATGAGCAGTATCCAGCGGGGACCACGGGGAGGCGGAGTCGATTGAAGACCATGTTGTTTGTGTGATGTGTTGTGTGTAAAGTATGATTTTACGTGTAAGTGTTTGCGTGTGTAGGCTGCCCGGGCACTTGTGTTATTTGTGGTCATTTTCCCTAACTTATTCTACGGCAGTCATCCAAAGCTTTATACGGTCCTCACAATTGTGTGGAGCATATCGCTTGTGCCTAGGCGCTCCGACTCTACCTAGGTGGATGTCTGTGGAGTCTCGTCCCTAGTCGCGTTTTCGTTAGCTAGTTGGGTTTGGAGTTTGCAGCACATTACTACTTTACTGAAACTTTTTAAAAGCTTGAAGTTACTTTGGGATGTGGCAATCGCACGCGCAACGCTCGCTCACTCCGCGTTCTCACCCCATATGTCCTTGAGCACCTCACGTTGAGGCTCGTACTCATGGCATTCAAGCATTAAGTGCTTCACGTTGTCGACCCTTTCTTCTGACCCATTCTCCCTACACTCGTCGCAGAATCTATTATCCGTATGTTCGTACTTGTATTGGTATTCTCTAAAGCAACCGTGGCCGGGTAGGACTTGGGTCAGCCAGAAGTTAGGGCTGATCCATTTGTTTGTTAGACGCTCTGCTACGTCTGGAAAGAAGACTTTAGTTTCGCGGCCGTTCTCTGATGTATCCCATTGTTTTTGCCACCGACCTATGGTTTCAATTCTAAGGGTGACAAGGCGATCCTCCGCATCTGGCTGCACGGTGACGTTTCCAAGGGTAGCCTGTTTGCCGATACGGAGGTTGTATCGCGCGCACCGTTCGTCTATTACGAGCTGGATGGGTACTGCACCCGCGACTACGCAAATCCCGTCAAGCGAAACTGTCCTGAGGTCCTCGTCGAAGTGTACCCCTAAGTATCTAACGCTTGATTTAAATTTGACTTTGGAGTCTCCTATCATTATTTTTGGCGGTTTGTTATCGTATTTGGGCTTTCTCTGTTGTCCTTTTGCTTCATAGGGGTACGGGCTCTTTTTGTCCTTATGTGGACCGCGATGTACAAATTTGTTCTTGAGGAAGATGGCTTCAGTCTTCGACTTCGACAGCTCGAGCTTTGCGGAACAGCACCATTCCAGTATCTTATCTACTACTACTTGACTATTATGCTCTATTTCTTTTCTTGAAGAGCCTTCTACTAAGACGAGCAAATCGTCAGCAAACGCAACAAATTTCTTTCCGTGTTCTGTCAGTTCGAGTCTCTTGAGGAGATCGTCGAACATGATGTTCCAAAATAATGGTCCTAGCACTGATCCTTGAGGGCACCCTCGCGTCGGCGTTTTCGATTCGCTACCAAATCCCCATGACAGCGCGACCGATCTGTCCTCAAAGTAATTCCGAATTACCGCATAAATGTTGCTAGGGCAGCCTCTGGCCTTGATCATCTGCGAACAATATCTAAACCTTCAAGATAGAGCATGGTTCGCAGACAAAACTAGCACGGCAGCAATTTGGATTGTGAACACAAAGAATGTTACCGCCAATCATCAGGGAGAGCAGGTTTTGTCTGGGTTTAAACGCCCACAACCTACTTCATGAGCGTCTATCTCTCACCTAACGAAGGGATTAGTGTGTTTTGACAGAAACTGGCAAATGTAGAAGATGCGATCACTAAGTTCGACGGCGAAGTCATCGTAGCTGGTGACTTCAATGCTAAATCAGCTGAATGGGGTGATGCTTTCTCCAACATCAAAGGTAACGAGGTCACTGACGTCGCAGCTAGACTTGACCTCATAGTGCTGAATACTGGGAGCACCACGACTTTTAGAAAATCGGGGTACCAAGAATCCTTCTCAACATCTCGTTGGCGACTCTAAGGACTGCCAACATGATCGAAGACTGGACTGTATCCGAAGAATACAGTGGCAGTGTTCACCAATTTATAACATTCAACGTTGGACTGGCATCAGCTCCGGTTTCACAACGCGACCTTTCTAAGCGGAAGTGGAACGCCAGGAAGCTTGATGTAGAGGCACTGTGAAAGTCACTTACACAAAGCTGGTCTACTCTGCAAAACCCGATCTCAAACACCCACAGCGAGACTGAAAAAACAGTACTAAATATGATGAAAGAAATTGCTGCCTCGTGCGACGCCTGTATGCCGCGGCTGAAAAACCAGGGTTTTTACAGGCTGGCGTACTGGTGGTCACCAGACATAACAGAACTCCGAAAAAAATGCGACGAGCTACGTCGGCTAGCAACGAGAGCTGCGAAACGCTCTCCCAATCAAGATCTACATTCGAGCAAGTACAAGCAGGCAAAAAAGAACCTAAACCGGGCTATCAAAGCGAAATTGTGGCAAGAGATCTGTAAAGACGTTGACAAAGGTATCTAGGCTAAAGCCTACCAAATTGTCGGCAAACGACTTGAAAAGGCGTCACCAGAAGTGGCGAAACCACTTGCTTTAATGAGCAGCATCGTAGCGGAGCTGTTTCCCAAATATTCACTACGGGAAAGAATAGATCATACGAAAAACAGCGTAACACCTTTCACAACCAGGGAACTACAGAATGCAGCGAAGGCTCTCAAAACAGGAAAAGCACCCGGTCCTGATAGTATTCCGGCATCGGTGATCAAGATTATAGCCCTAGAATACCCAGATATACTACTGAACGCTTACAACGCATGCCTAGCAACCGGCACGTTTCTAACGGCTTGGAAGCGGCAGAGATTGGTTCGGAGACAAAGGTAAAGGTAGCCCTATAACACCTTCGTCGTTAAGACCACTCTGCATGCTTGACATTGCAGGGAAACTGCTCGAAAAGCTCATACAAGGACGACTGCGCAACGACATCGATCGTGCTGGAGGCTTTGCGACAAACCATCATCGCTTTCGGAAAGGACGATCGACAGTCGACGTGATCTAGAAAGTCGTAGGTACAGCGAGAGAAGCATGGTCTGGTGACCTCAAATCCCGCAAGGTGTGTCTTGTCTTCTTACTAGACATCAAAAACGCCTTCAACAGCGTGAATTGGGGTGACATCCTAAACGCCTTCGAGCACAAATTTAACGTGAAGTCAAAAAATCTGGCAAT
Organism: Cotesia glomerata; assembly: GCF_020080835.1. Taxonomy (NCBI): domain Eukaryota; kingdom Metazoa; phylum Arthropoda; class Insecta; order Hymenoptera; family Braconidae; genus Cotesia; species Cotesia glomerata. The sequence goes on from NC_058160.1 coordinate 14,073,645, forward strand.
AGTTAATGACTATTTCGACAAAAGAACGCTAATAGCAGAAAAGACGGAAGGCCTACAAGAACATGACAAAACGGCTAGCGTGCCGCAAGGTTTAATTGCAGGCCCCGACCTATGGAACGCGCACTATGACGAACTCCTGGAAATCCCGCTGCCAAAACAAGTGCAACTCACGAGCTTCGCGGACGACGTTGCAGCTACGATAGTAGTAGATAGTGCCGAGGAGGCAGAACTACTGGTTCGGGAAACCATTGACGCCGTTGAAAATTGGCTTGAGAAACATCATCTAATACTCGCCAAGCAGAAAACGGAAATGGTCGTTTTAGCACGTCAAAAATGGTTTCCAAAACCTTTCGTCATCGACATGGGCGGGACAACACTGACATCTACAAGGGCACTGCGTTATTTAGGAGTAGTGATCGACGAAAAGCTGTCTTTTCGAGAACACCTCGAAAAGGCTTGCGTGGAAGCTAACAAGACAGTATCAAACCAGTCAAGAATTATGACGAACACGGTGGGACCACGAACTAGAAAAAGGAGGGTGCTTCTAGAAGTAGTCCACTCGATATTACTCTACGGTGCGGAGATATGGGCAGATATCCTTAAACATAAGACCTACCGGCGCAAGATAGCGGCAGTGCAACGAGGAGGAGCGCTCAGAGTCACCTGTGCCTACCGCACGATTTCAGAAGCGGCCGTATTGGCCATAGCAGGAGCTGCGCCAATCGACTTACTAGCATTCGAGAGGGTGAAAATCTATGACGCCAAAATAAATGGTGACAACTCTGAGGAGGCAAGAGCAACGATAAAGACAGAAACAATACACGAGTAGCAGGACCGATAAACAACCGGTGAAAAAGGCAGATGAACGGCACGCCTGATTCCGAACATAAACGCCTGGCTTTCTCGGAAGCACGGAGAAACGGGCTTCTTTCTGACCCAGCTATTGACAGGATATGGGCAGTTTAATGCCTATCTCTTCAAGATGGGTCTGCACAGCACACCAACGTGCAAATACTGCCCAGACGAAATTGACAACGCTGAGCACACGTTCTTCGAGTGTGATCGGTGGAAGGACTACAGAAACATACAGAAACAGCACCAAAGAAACTATAGCTCCGGACCGAGCTCTAATTGTAGAGGCAGCACATCTGTCGGAAGTGGCGTGCCCTAGAGTTAAATTTACACAAAAAACGGGTAAAAATATTGCAATTGTTAATGAAATAATGATGAAATATAGGAAAAAAAAATTAATTGAAGTTTTTAACGAGTAACAATCGATCGTATTCAGAGCAGAAACGATTAAAATTGTGAAAAAAATTTTGAACCTGGATATTTATGAAATCTTGTTGAAGAAAAAATTGAAACACCTCAGAAAACATTAGCGCTAGCTTATGTCCCACTCTAGTTGCGCTTCTATCGAGGTTATTTGTTTACCATTTTTTAACCGCGAACCACAGCCAGTCAGAGGAAAACATTAAAATTTCAGAGGTTCTTTTATTTTACTAATTAAATGATTAGATCTTGAGAATTTGGATAATAAATGAAGATGTTAAATTAGAGGAATTACAACTTTTTGCTGATTTATTTCAGCTCCATCAGGCAAACTGAAAATAAAAAATGATTTTTAGTTAATAAGAATAATTGACATATACAACAGAATAAGTCAAGATAACAATAGTTAAATGGCTAAAATAACAATAGTTAAAATAACAATAGCAAAAACCGCAGAAAGGGACCATAAATCAGGAGCAGGCGTCGTGAGACGCAACATGGACTGGATTGAAATAATGCTTACGCGGTTCCGATTCAGTCATCACCGTACTATCTACGGGGGAAGAGAGAGGAATTTTTTTAGTAGGTAAAAATCTCACACTACCGACCATCATCTGTCAATGATAGCGGTGTCTTTGGAAGATTTTTTTTTGCTTCTTTATAGAGAAAAAAAAAAAAACACACTACACACACACACACACACACACACACACACACACACACACACACACACACACACACACACACACACACACACACACACACACACACACACACACACACACACACACACACACACACACGGACACACACACATTCACAACCGTCGGAAGAAGCCAAACTCCCACCGGGCGCGTCCCCAGGTGGCAGATAGGGGGGGTCCTAACCGGTCGTAAGATCGGCGGATTGGGGCGAAATGAAATAGCCCTCGCGGACCAAATCAGGCATCGGAGCTGAAGAGTAACAGCCACCGTCCGTGTATCCTTGTGGCTCGGAGAAAGCTCGCTATTCTTCGGGGCAGAGGGTAAGAGCGAAATAAAATAGCTCTCGCGGTAAAAACAAAAACTCCCCTTTTGGCAGGGAGGGTTGGTCACACCATCTGACCTAGGGTCACGTACGCAAGCGGATACGGTGACGCTGCTCGAAAGAAATGTGCGAAATGATCCTTATAGCGCGGTGTACGTAGTAACTCCCGGCATCTACGTGCCGCACCCACGGGAGCAAGAGGAAGCCGATGAAGGAAGCAGCTGCAGGGTCGAAGCGGTTGAGATTTCCCGCTTCAATGACCGAAAGCTCTTCTAGCAACAGAGGTAGATGTAAGAGTAATCACCCCTCCACTTCCGGAGGCATCGCGTTCGGAGACGACCTTTTGCTTTGGAGTATCACTCAAAATCATGGAAGAAACGAAAAAACAAGAAAAGGACAGGAGAAATAGTGGGCCTCACACCCAAGAAGCAGCGATTACAGCAAGCGCAGAGATGAAGCGGACAAGCGCAAGAACGCCTCGAAAAGCTGACCAGCGAACTGCATGAGTTTGTCCAATCAAAGGTAAATATCCATAAAGAGGTAGAGGCCAAGGCAACCGGGGTAGTTAACGCCCTTCGAAGGTTTAAAAAACTGGACGAAGAATGGCAGTCACCTCGACGACTCACTCCTCGTCTTACGCCGGAGAAGAGCAGTCAACTTACTGTGGAGATCGAAGAATCAATGGACACCGGAGGCGATGGTGACGGTGAATCTGATGCTAAAGACGAAGGTCATACATCCAACAAGTCTAACAAGAGAAAGGACCGAAACTCCCCAGATGGAATAGATGGGCGATTGACGGAGAAAAAGGACTTGAAACTAAGTCCTCCGAAAAACGTGATGAAGCAGAACGCCGAAAAAAAAGACGCGACTGATTGGAAAGATGTCCACACAAGGAAAGAGAAACGGAGACTAGCCAAAAAACAGCTCCCAAAGGAGCCTCCAAAGAAGCCCAGGCCAGAGCCTAAGCGCAAAAAAACGCTCAAATGGATCAGACCCGACGCACTGATCATCCGCCCGGCCGAGAAAGCAAAGTACGCCGAGATTTCGTGTCGCATAAAGAAGGACGTCCCTGATGAGCAGGTTCGCACAACGGTGGACAAGATCAACAAGACCAGAAGCGGGGACTTGCTGATTGCGATTTTGCGGAAGAGCGTGGACAAAGGCCACAAGAAGACATCGAAATCCGAGACCTAGATGACACCACAACAAAGGAGGATATTCAGGCTGCCCTGCATACGGTAACCAAGGAGCTCTGCGAAATACTACCAGAGACAATCAAGATCCGCAAAGCCTACAGAAGTACGCAAACCGCTGTCGTGACACTACCGGCTGCAGCAGCTCAGAAGATATTAGAAGGAAGCGGTAAAATCCGAATTGGCTGGGTCAACTGCCGAATTAGAGCCACGAGGCAACCTACCCACTGTTACAAATGCTGGCATTTCGGGCACCACGGATCCCAGTGCAGAAGCAAGACAGATCGATCCAAGCTATGCATCAGATGCGGCCAAGAAGGACACAAGATTGCGGACTGTAAAAACCCAGCGAAGTGTGTTTTATGCGCGGAAAATAAGAGCGCAGAGAACGCTGCCATCGGGCCGGCACATACAGGTGCCCGGTATACAAAGAGGCACTCCAGAGAATGATAAGCAAGCCAACATGAGGATATTACAGCTTAACCTCAATCACTGTGAGGCCACGCATGACCTGCTCGTGCAGACTGTGCGTGAATTGGGGCTTGATTTAGTAATAAAAGCAGAGCCATACAGACACCTGAATAACCAACCTTGGGAAATTGACAGCACCACCAAGGCTGTCATCTGGTCCTGTGGCAAACTTCCCTTCCAGAGCATAGTGAGCAATGATAGCATCGGCTTTGTAGCAGCGTCTATTAACGACATCCGTTTTTATAGTTGCTATGCACCACCTAGCCTTTCCATTGCCAACTTTACTGACTTCCTGGATCGACTGACCGAAGACGCAAAGCAATACTACCCAGTAGCTATAGCAGGGGACTTCAATTCCTGGGCGGTAGACTGGGGCAGCAAGCAGACTAATGCGCGAGGCAAGGCACTACGTGAAGAAATAGCCTCACTGGACGTGGTCCTTCTCAACATCGGTGAGACACCAACATATACCAAGGGAGAGGCTAGATCGATAATGGACCTCACATTCGTCAGCAGCAGCTGATTGAAAGGAAACTATACTTGGGAAGTCTGATACACCTACACCGCCAGCAACCACAGTGCAATGCTTTGGGAAATATCGGCTGGCCGGAACCCTCAAAAAGCAACTAGACAAACTAATGCAGCTGGATGGAAAGTGAAAGACTTTGACTCGGAAGCTTCGGTAGTAGCCTTTGACAGTGACTCGATCATCATCATAGGAAATGCTGTAGAGAAGACGAAGGACTTAATGACGAGAATTGCCCAGGTGTGCGACACCTGCATGCCCCGTAAGCGTGGCATCAATAAAAGACCATTGGTGCACTGGTGGAATGATCAGATTAACGCCCTTCGCACAGCTTGTCACGAAAAGAGAAGATTATCACAGCGTGGCCACCGACGACCTAACTCTGCGGAGCTGGTCGCAGAATATAAAAAAGCCCGTCGAGAACTGAACAAGGCCATCAAAGATAACAAAAGATGCTGTTGGAACTCGTCGATGAGGTAGAAAAAGACCCATGGGGCAGACCGTATAGGGTGGTCATGACCCACCTGAAGCGCCAGTCAATGACATCACCTACGTGTCCACAGCTCCTGGAAAGAATAGATTCTACGCTGTTTCCTCGACAAAGTAAGTTCGGCTATTCTTCATTGCCAGTAAATCGAGAAGACATTCCACCTGTCACAGAAGAGGGACTGATGGAGGCGTGCAACCGAGTAGGGAATAGTAAGGCGCCGGATATTGCATCAAAAACAGCTATTAAAGCAGCGCCAAATCCATTTTTAGATACCTACGATTCGTGCCTCAAAGAAGGGATTTTGCCTAGAAGATGAAAACAGCAAAGACGTACTTCTCCCTAAAGGAAAGAAGCCACCGGACGAGCCATCATCCTACCGACCACTCTGCATGCTGGATACAGCGGGTAAGATATTAGATCGTATAATGCACCAACGAATAGAAGCAGTCGTCGATCCACTCCTAGCAGAAGGCCAGTATGGTTTCCGGAAAGGACGATCAACGCTGGATGCGATCAACCTGGTGGTCGATACAGCTAAGAAGGCAATCGCTGGAAAGAGATGGGAACGTGGCAGAAAGAAGTATTGTTTAGTGGCTGCCTTGGACATCAAAAATGCCTCTAATTCCACTAACTGGGACTGCATCATGCGAGCTCTCGAAGATAAAGAAGTGCCAGGATACCTGCCCAGAATGGTAGCAAACTACTTTACAGACAGATTCCTCAAATATAATACGAAAAATGGTCCAAGGGAGCACGAAATAACCGGAAGAGAGCCACAGGGCTCGGTTTTGGGTCCTTTACTGTGGAACATCATGTATGATGATCTCCTGAGAGTTGCAGTACCATCAGAGGTGAAACTTGTTGCATATGCCGATGATGTAGCGGTAGTGATTGTCGCGAAACACTTGGAAGAAATCGATTTGGCTTTCGATATCACATTTAGCCGGATTAACCTATGGATGGAGATGATGAAGTTGGAGTTAGCCAAGCACAAAACTGAAGCTGTGCACATCACCAGCAGAAAGATCGTAGAATACATCAAGCTGAATGTCGGCGAGCAGGAGATCGCATCGCAACCATTTATCCGATATCTGGGGGTGACGCTGGATGTCCGACTAAACTTTAAGCAACAAGTCGAACACGCAAGTGCTAAAGCATCATCGGTGGTAACTAGTCTATCAAGACTGATGCCGAATGTTGAAGGCCCGAAGCAGAGCAGGAGACTATTGCTATCGTCAGTAGTCACATCAGTGCTCACATATGGAATATCCGTTTGGGCAGACACGCTGGAGACCCAAGAATCATGGAGGAAAGCCGGACTGGTCTACCGATTAAGTGCACTGAGAGTTGCAAGCGCCTTCCGCACAATATCCGAGGAGGAAGTGTGCGTCATTTCTGGAACTCTGCCTCCTAGAGTCCTAGCTGAGGAAAGACGGAACCTGTACAACCGAAAGAGGTTATCTACACTGAGCGCTGAAGAACTGAGAACTGAAGAGCGACAACATAGTATAGCAAGATGGCAACAACTATGGGATACTGCGGAGAAGGGAAGATGGACTCATCGACTTATACCAAGGATTGACGTTTGGCTTAACCGGAAGCACGGCGAGGCCAACTACTATCTGACCCAGATGTTGTCAGGACACAGCTGTTTCCGGGAGTATTTCCTTGTATTTGACAAGTAGTCAGAAAGCGAGTACCTTCATCGCTTTAAGCACGATAATTCCCCAGAGTGTCCGTCTTGCCCAAGAGTTGCTGAAAATGCGGAGCACGTTTTCTTTGAGTGCCCTTGTTTTAACCCACAGCGTGATGAGTTAGAGAAGATCCTGAACAAGAAAATCACACCAGAGTCAATAGTAGAAGAAATGCTGTCATCCGAAGCTGCCTGAAACGCCACAAGCACGTTTACCACTGAAGTGCTTACAGAGCTGCGTTCCATTGAAAGAAAGAGGGCAAATGACAGAAACTAGAAGGAAGGAAAAATAACACCTTAGCCACCAAAAGGAATAGCTAGATCCTCCCCTCACGAAGTTATACCTGACGGCGGTTTCCGTGAGGGATTAGAGGAAAGAAGAAAAGGGGTTTAGGGTTTAGTGGGTAGGGGCGTTATCGTCGAGTATGAGTATTAGTATTCCAGCTATGCCTGGAATCCGTAAAAGGGATCTCCCCCCCCTAAGTAAAAAAAAAAAAAAAACACACACACACAGACACACACATTCGGGGCTGAGGAGAAACTGCTACCAGACGAGTCTCCCCGAGCGGATGGAAGGATGCTCGCTGTCCTTGGATGACACTTAATCTCTTAGTTGATGAGGTACAGCGGGTAGGAGCCGAGCAAAATAACTAAACAAAATAAGCTCCCGTGGACAAAACTCTCCTGGAATGGGTTGGTCACACTAACTGACCTAGCAAGACGATCGTTCTCTGCTGTGACCCACTGGGAGTGACCGGAACCTGTATCGTAGTTTTCGACGATGCAGAGCACGGCTGATGTGAGCTTGCTCTGTCGAGGTGTAAGTTGCAGCAGTGGATCAGGAGCCAGCCACTTCGGGCCTTGATCAGGAAGTACGCAATGAGTGTTAGAGATCGGAATCTTCACCGCTCCGAACGAGTCTAGTCCGTCCATGTATTCCGGGACTGGCTAAGTGTCGGCTAGGCCTCAGGGAACTGGGGTAGGAGTACTATCTCCGAGGTCACACCCGTTTCTAGTTATGGCAACCCGCTCCACTCCGTAAGATGCGCTGGTAAATCAAAAAGTATGAGTAATTCACAGGAAACAAACAAGAGTGAAAACGGGCTTCATGCCCAGCAAGACGCACTGCTACTTAGTGCAAACATGAAGAAGACAGATGCTCTGGTACATCTGGAGAAGCTAGTCAGTGGACTGCAGGACTTTCTGCAAACCAAGCAAAAACTCCACAAGGAGATCAAGTCGAAGTCGACGAACATCTGCAGTGCCCTGAGAAGGTTCAAGAAACTGGACAAAGAGTGACAGAACATCCAACAGCAATACGGTAATGTCGTGATGAAGACGAGTGCGACAGCGGTTTCACCTGCAAAAGCCGACACGTTTGTCGAAGAGATGGACACAGGTGGCGAGGGTGACGTCGAGTCAGTTGTCGAAGACGGTGAGGAAACTGGAACTGATATCAGGCCTGGGAAAAGGAAGGAGCAAAATTCCCCAGACTCAATGACCAGCTGTACTAAGAAGAAGAAGGACCTTAAACAAAGTCTTCCGAAAAACGTGGTAACACAGAACGGCGAAAAAAAGGAGGTGAATGAGTGGCAAAAAGTCCAGTCAAGGAAGTCCAAGAGAGAGCAAGCAAAAGAAAAGCTCCAGAAGCAACCGCCGAAGGAGCCCAGGCCAGAGCCTAAGCGGAAAAAACCGCGCAAACGGATCAGGCCGGACGCACTGATCATCCGCCCAGCAGAGACGGCAAAGTATGCTGAGATTCTGAAGCGAATAAAGCAGGACGTCCCTGACGAACAGGTCCGTACTACAGTGGATAAGATCCAAAGAACTAGAACCGGGAGCTTGCTGATTACGCTTTCGAGGAAGAGCACTGACCGAGGCCAAGCCTTACAGAAGACCATCGCGGGCATCCTCCAAGAAAACGCGAAGGTAATCTGCAAAAGACCACAGGAAGACGTCGAAATCCGAGATGTTGACGATACCACAACCAAGAAGGATATTCAAGCCGCCTTGCGAACGGTAATCGGAGAAACCTGCGAGATACCACTAGGGACAATTAAGATTCGTAAGGCCTACAGAGGTACTCAGACAGCTGTTGTGACACTAGCAGCAGCTGCAGCGCGGAAGATATTGGCAGAAAGCGGTAAAGTCTGGATCGGCTGGGCCAACTGCCGAATCAGAGCTACGAGGAGACCAATCCAATGTTTCAAGTGCTGGCACTTTGGACACTATGGATCCCAGTGCAAGAGCAATGTGGATCGGTCTAAGCTATGTATTAGGTGCGGACAAGAGGGACACAAGATTGCTGAATGCAAAAACCCAGCGAAATGTGTATTATGCGCGGACCAAAGTGCGAAGACCGCGGCCCATCATCCCGGCGCATCCAGGTGCCCAGTATTTAAAGAGGCACTCCAGAAGATAACAAACAAATAGACATGAAGATATTGCAGCTAAACCTAAACCATTGCGAAGCTGCACATGATCTGCTTATGCAAACAGCAAGAGAACTAGAGTTAGACTTAGTAATGATAGCAGAGCCATACAGACACCTGAATACCCAGCCTTGGGAATCTGACAGCACCGCCAAGGCTGTCATCTGGTCCTGTGGTAAGCATCCCTTCCAGAGGATAGTTAACAATGATAATTCCGGCTTTGTAGCAGCAATAGTTAACGGCATCCGTTTCTACAGCTGTTATGCACCACCTAGCCTATCCATTGTTGAATTCACTGAATTCTTGGACAAACTGACCGAGGATGCCAAGCAGCATTATCCAGTCACGATTGCCGGTGACTTCAACTCCTGGGCAGTAAACTGGGGCAGCAAGAAGACCAATGCGCGAGGAAAAGCACTACTAGAAGCTTTTACTACACTAGATGTAGTCCAGCTCAACAGTGGTGATACGCCAACCTATACTAAAGGAGAAGCAAGCTCTTTTGTAGATCTCACTTTCGTCAGCAGCAGCCTCATCAGTGGGAAATACGACTGGAAGGTGATGGATATCTACACAACCAGCGACCACGAGGCAATTCTAAGGGAAATATCACATGACCGGAATACAAGAAGACCAATCAAGTCACTCAATACCATTGGATAGAAAGTGAAGTCTTTTGAAACAAGCACATTGGTAATAGCCCTGAATAGTGAACCGATTACTACTGGATCCGCAGAAGAAATGACCAAGGACCTGATGAAAAGAGTTGTCCAGGCCTGTGACGCAAGTATGGTCCGGAAACGCAGCATAAGCCAACGCCCGGCAGTACACTGGTGTAACGACCACATTAGCGTTCTTCGGAAAGAGTGTCTAAAGAAAAGAAGAATATCCCAGCGTGGCCATCGACGACCTAATTTTGCGGAGCTGGTCGCAGAGTACAAAAAAGCCCGTCGATCATTGAACAAAGCCATCAAGGATAGTAAGAGGCAATGCTGGAAAGAGCTCATCAACGAGGTGGACCTGTGGGGTAGACCGTACAAGGTGGTCATGACTCATCTAAAAGTCAAACAAATGCCGGCATCCACATGCCCACAACTTCTGCAGAGAATCGTTACCGTGCTGATTCCACAGCAACGCGAGCTTCATTACCAGTTAGCTCAAGGCTAACTGGAGGACATTCCACCTGTCACGGAAGAAGAACTGACGGAGGCTTGAAACCGCGTAGGGAATAATAAAGCACCAGGATTAGACGGAATCCCTAATATTGCCTTAAAAACAGCTATAAAGGCAGCACCGGCATCATTCCTGGATGTTTACATCACCTGCCTCAAAGAAGGGATTTTTCCTCGAAAGTGGAAACAGCAACAGTTAGTGCTGCTTCCTAAAGGGAAAAAGCCACAGGATGAACCGTCATCTTACCGCCCACTTTGCATGCTAGATACAGCGGGTAAGATATTTGAATGCATAATTCACCAGAGAATCGAAGCAGTAGTCGACCTACTCCTGGCAGACAATCAGTATGGATTTCGGAAAGGACGATCAACCCTGGACGCAATCAAACTGGTTGTTGATACGGCCAAGGAAGCAATCGCAAGAACCAGATGGAAGGGTGGAACGAAGAAGTATTGCCTGGTGGCGACTCTAGACATCAGAAATGCCTTTAACTCCGCCAATTGGGAATGCATCATGCAGGCCCTCCAAGAAAAGAATGTACCAGAATACCTTCTTAAGATCGTAGCAAGCTACTTTGAAAACAGGTTCCTGAAGTATGACACGAAGAACGGTCTGAGGGAGTATGATATTACTGGAGGTGTACCACAAGGTTAAGACTAACTCTGCAAAGAAACGTCAAACTCGTAGCATATGCAGATGAAGTGGCCATAATGATCGTTGCCAAACACCTTGACGAGATAAACCATATGTTCGATCTCACTTTTGAGCGCGTTAACCGGTAAATGGACGCAGTGAACCTGCAACTGGCGCAACACAAGACTGAGGCAGTGCTTATTACTAGCAGAAAAGTGGTAGAGACCATTAAGCTAAAAGTCGGCGAACAAGAAATCACATCACAACCTTATATCCGATATTTGGGGGTGATGCCCGACTCAACTTTCAGCAGCAAGTGGAACATGTCAGTGCCAAAGCGTCAGTAGTGAGGGCTACGCAGTCTCGCACGACTGATGCCGAACATTGGAGGCCCAAAGCCGAGCAGGAGGCTATTTTTGTCATCAGTAGTCACATCGGTGCTCACTTACGGAATATCCATTTGGGCCGATGAACTAAAGACGCAAGAATCATGGAGAAAGGCTGGACCAGTATATCGACTGAGTGCCCTACGAGTAACTAGCGCCTTCCGCACAATATTAGAGGAAGCAGTGTGTGTTATTTCCGGTACTCTGCCTCTCAGAGTCCTAGCTGAGGAAAGACGGAACCTATATCAACGAAAAAGGTCAACCACACTGAGCCCTGAAGAACTTAGAAAGGAAGAACGGCAACACAGCATCGCAAGATGGCAACAGGAGTTGAATTCTGCAGAGAACGCTCGGTGGACGTACCGTCTCATACCTCGGATTGATGTGTGGTTCAACCGGAGTCACGGTGAGATCAACTATTATTTAACGCAGATGTTATTAGGACACGGATGTTACCGGAAGTATCTTTACCGCTTTAAGCACGATGATACCCTAGAGTGTCCGTCCTGTCCAGGGGTCAATGAAGATGCGGAGCATGTTTTCTTTGTGTGTCCACGTTTCAACCAACAGCGCGATGAGTTAGAGAAGATTCTGAAAAAGAGAACCCAACCAGAATCAATAGTAGAAGCAATGTTGTCGTCAGAAGCTGCCTGAAACGCCACAAGCACTTTTGCTACAAAAGTGCTTACAGATTTGCGATCCATTGAGAGAAAAAGAGTGAAAGACAGAATCTAGAAGAAAGAAATAACATCTTAGCTATCAGAAGGAAGAGCGGCAGCTAATTCCTCCCCCCACGAAGAAATGCCTTACGGCGGTACCATGGGTGATCAGAGGATAGAAGAGAAAGGGGTTTAGGGTTTAGTGGGTAGGGGCGTCAGCGTCGAGTTTTAGTATGACGCTGCGTCGAGTCGCCACATATCCAGGCCAAACATCTATGCCTAGAATCCGTAAAAAGGATTCCCCCCCCCCTAAGGAAAAAAAAAAAAAAAAAACACATACACACACACACAATTGCAGACATAGAGACAACATCGCGGGGGCAGTCAAGAAAGCTTTCTGTGACCTTAAAACGTCGAAATCTGATGGAAACATGATTTTTGCAAAACGGGGTAGAAACAATAACTTCCGGATTTTTGAAAATCTTCGATTTTCGCGGGAAGTTAAAAGTCAAGAACCTCTTCACCAAGTGTAAAATTTATTTCATCAGAAAAATCAATAACTATTTTCGTGAAAATGACGACATGGATAGTAATAAATTCTTACCGTTAGAAATATGAATGTTTAGTTAAATAAATGCAGCTTTTTACCGCTGATGATTGTTTCTGTATGACGTGAATTGGAAAGTATTTATTTTCCTCTAATAATTTGTGAATGGTTCAGTTCAGTAAGTTAACTTGTTTATTGAATTTATAAAGAAATCCAATAACTCGGATTGAGCTTAGATCTATGTGAATGATTATAACAATCTAGAAATCGGATCTATGCTTTGATTTTCTGTTATTGGATTATAAAAAAATGACAACTCGAATAGTTTCTGTACTACTACTCCGAACTAATATTACATGTGCATGAGAGAAAAAGAAATTTCTCAATTTTTGTATCTATACATCAGACATTAAATCTTATTTCTAACTAAAAAATTATATATACTCATCCTTAAAGAAACATTTAATGTTTTCCAGGAATAAATGTGGACCTGCGATGCGAATCCAAACAATCCAGCCTTTGTGTTTTTTTGCTTTTCAAGTGAACATTCAATTGCAATCGAGACACGTGTTTAACAATTGGCTTTAATAATGAAGATTAAGAGAGATTTTTTTGTTCATTAATATCGCATATGTGATCTTTCATCGGATCGCGTTTTAATAAAATCGAAGGAAAAATAAAAATAACAACAAAGATAGTCTCTAAGCGTCTTAAATCAATGATGATGATAGGGTAGTGAAATTTTTTATAATACACGTTTCAGAAATCGAATCAATCCATTAAAAGTTGTTGAAGTAGATTAGATGGTGGCCGTGTTAGAATCATGGGCTTACGAGCCTAAGTGGCCATGTATAGTATGTAACTTCGTACTTTGTTTGTGCAGTGATCACCGGATTGTAGAAAGATTTATCCATTTGTTTTTTACTACTCTCGACTCAAAAAAAATTTTGAGAAATTACGTGTGGAAGTCCAACTGTAGGGCTCCTTTATATTTTATCAACACTGGCAAGCGCAATGTGGCAAAGTGGAGGTATGGGTACCCATGTGGTAAACAATCCCTGGATGAAGCTTATGGGGATTGTACACAAAGAACGCAGGCATCACGATACAGCTGGAACTATAAATATCCAAGGAACAGTAACCATTGGGATAGGCGATCGGGGACAAACTCAGTAAGTCTATTTGATATTTTTATACTAAATATCTGTATATGTACTGAATATTTGTATCGAAAATAAATACTACTGACTTCAGTTCTTTACGATAATGCACTATCATAGTCAAAAGATATTCAAACTGACAATAACGTAGTTCGATATTACTTTTTTACATAAAATCTTTTTTGGCGTGATCTTTATATTTCAAAGAACTGCTAGATATTTTCAATGAAACGGTTCAGTTCAACATTTACATCATAGATTGTGCCTTTTTTTCCGTATATAAAAAACAGCAAACTGGAAAAAAATAATTTACAAATTTTGACGCATTGAATAGAAGATTACATCGTTTGAAATTAATTATTATTGAAAATATATTTTCAATACGTATAGTGTTGTAGAATATCTCTCCAACCAATAACACAACTTTAAAAATTAGTTAAACAGCCGATCTTACAGGCCATACTTTCAATTTTCCCCTAATTTTAAATCTAAAGTTCGCTTGTAACGATGCACAAAGCATGAATTTACAGCTGTTTAGAGCTCACCAAGCTACAAGATGTAACTTTGATACGCTTTTGAGCTTTTCACTTTTGCTCTGGCTGTCTCCGTGTTGTTGCCACTAATTTAGAAGTCATATCGTTTTGCCTTCTCGAATGATAGTAGGTCGATACAAGAATTCCCTGCTATTACAAGTACAGTTGTAACAGGGAAAATCGAACTTTCCATGGTCATTATCGACCACGTGATTGACACCACGGTAAATAAGGGCTTTCTCTTACTTTTCGATTATGACAAGTAGTTTCGACTTGTCACCAGGCGTGCAAATCGAGAGTCCTCGATGCTGTCCCCGGGAAATGAAGCGGGGTGTAACAATGAGAAAGTTCGAGAACCTAGAGTTCGGGGGTTATAAAAAAGCCGGCAAGAGAGACAACGAGGTTTTTGAGCCAGTGACGCTTTTTGAGCCAGTGACGCTCTTGAGCCAGTGGCTCTTTCGGGAAAAGCAATTAGAGTCAGTGTAGTGCTGTATAATAATTATCATCGAGATACAGAACAATCAGGAAGGAAGCCAATTGGTAAACTGGAATTTGAAAACCCTTTATCTGGAGTCAGATAATTCATTGGAGACTAGTGAGACCAACCAGCCGCTGATTTAGCCCGTTTTGACCAGAGGACCAGTCATCGTTGGATAATCGGAAAATTTAAGTCTTAGGTATTTTTACAATTATTTTAAGCCAGAATTTAATTTGGTAAATTAAAAGGCTAAAATAATTGTAATTGTTTTTCGTAAATTAATTATCGTTACCGCCTCAGGCGTTATTTTAAAGTAGTTAGATCTTTCATACGTAAATTATTCGTCAAGGTCATTTAGCTAGTTTAGTTATAGGTCCTTTGGCATTATCAAATTATTTAATTAAAATTATCATGACAAATTTGAAATAGTAAAAGTAATTGCATAATGTGGATAGTGAAGGTTTCGCTGGAAATTTCTGTAGTCTGAATATTTAATGAGACTTATTAAGTTGCAGTAGTTGAATTTAAGAATTTTGTAAAATTAAATTTCGGCCAATGGGCTGAATTTAATTAATTTAGTGAATGAATTAATTTGATAAATTTATTGAGCTTAGAAGCTTATTTAATGAACTTTTTTTAAAAGATTATATGATAAATTTTGTTAAGAAGATTGTTTAATGAAGATTAATAAGGGAATTCAGTTAAGAAATTTGCTTAATGAATTTAGTTAGAAAATATAGTAATTAATTAATGTAGTGGATCGGAATTTTGTATTGAATAAGTGATAAGGGTTAATTTTATGAATTATGATAATATGGTATTTCGGGAATTCAGTCATTAGAAATTAGGAGAATTTTAGTAATTAGTAAATTTGTGAACTAAGTTAGCGTACAGTGGAGGATTTTTATATGGAATTTAGTGAGAGCGTGTGAGTACAGTCATTTAGAAAACGTTGTATAAACGCTTGAGTCAGGGGTACAACGGAATCAGTTAAGAAACCACTGCGTAGACGCCCTAGTCGGGGGTGCAGTCGGAAATGACGTTTTAATTGTAGTTACTATGTTATATGGTAGTCCGTCAGGTTGACGAGGTAATTTACGGTATTTTATTAGTATTCCGTCAGGTGACGAGGTTAAGAAAAATAAAGAGATAAGAAAAATATTTAGTTTCCAAGAAAAATTTTTAGTTTGAAGAAAAATTTTTTTTTGCATTTCTGCACGTTTTATACGAAAATACGTTGGCTTCCGGAAAAAAAAAATTTTTATACGCCCTTATGGCTCCCTGGACCCACCTCGGATGCCATAAGGGCGTATAAAATAAATTTTTTTTTAGCAACCGATGGATTTTTGTATGAAACGTATAGAAATGCAAAAAAAAAAAATTTTCCAAGTTAAAAATTTTTTTTGGACTTAAGAAAAAAAAATTGAATTTTTATTATACGCCCTTATGGTTCCCAGGTGCTATAAGAGCTCATAAATTTTATATGCCCTTATGGCATTTATTACGCGACATTTTCAATTTTTTTTATTTAATATTGTTTTGTAAAAATTATTAATTTATAGAAAATTAATTATTTTAAATGGTTTAATTATTTAGTATTTAGTCCTAGCGTGTTAGGCTAATAGACCGGGAACTCCGAGGTTTTAATCTATTGAGAATACGTTTGTTCGAATAATTGATCGTTAGTTAAATTTAATACATATATTACTTGAATTAAAAGTTAATTGAGTTACAAAATTATTACAATTGTTACAAGTATTACACAATGGTTAAAATTTAATATTTTCTTTCATATAACGAGTTTACAATATTACTAAATTCACAAATATTAATAATTGAAATGTACCTGATAAAGTTGATGAATCTTGTTAATTCAATTTGTTTTAGTTGATTTTACTTCACGATTTTACTTTACTTTTACAAACTGTTTAATTTCAATGAGACAAAATTACACGTGGTCCATTGAGACTTACTTAAACTGTGTACGATGTTACCACTAAAAAGGTCAAAGCACGAAGAGGCCGAACACTCAGAAGTTTTCCGGGTCCGAGATTTTTTCGGTCTCTTAATTGTTAATTGGAGGGAGAACCCAATGCCCAATTAGCTATCGAATTTCGGGGACTCTTACCCTCTCTTTGGATGTTTCGGAAAACTACTATAGTGGCGGTCTACCTTGTATATTGATGCACAAGTATAGGTCCCGGTTATGCACTGTACATTTGTGATAATGGATAGGCACATCTATACACACACATATGCACATAGAGATCTTAATGTTAATTTTTACTTTACTATATGAAAAATTTAGATATTGATATTTCGTAACTAAATTATTATATACGTAACTAAATTATTTAAGCGATTAAACTACAATTAAATAATGTATTTTAACAATCGACTAATAATTTAATGAACAATTAGTCAATCATTGTTAATAATTACTTCTAATCATTTATTACTCTTAACACGTGTTTTAACTAAATTTATTTCAGGTTATAGTTTTAAAAAAATGTTGTTTAAGGTTTTTACTTATTATTGTAAAATTATTATTTTTCTAAACTTAAGTTATTATCTTTTTATTATATGTCTAGACAGTAGACCAAAAGATATTTTCCTTAATGAGTTTATAATTACGAAAATTTCCCAGTCTGGACTTTAGTGCAACAGTGCATTTACGAGTATCTTTAGATTTGAAGATTTCCAGATAATATATTCCAATTTTCTTTCAATCGGCTAAAAGTCCATTTACGTATAACAAAACTCCCATTTACTTATTTGTTAAGCCTTCAAATCTTAAGTGCATTAAGGTTCCAGACTAAGTACTTAAGTAAGGGACATGGATCCGAACCAAAAATTATGACGGTCTTCAATAGTAATAAATAAAAGAAAGAATTTATAAATAAAAATTAATATTAATAAAAATTAATATTAATAAATAAAAAAAAATGTTTTACATAACAATATATTTAATGGCAGATTTACGGTATCTATAAATATAAAAGAAAGTCGTGTTAGGGGAAGGAGATGGGACTGCTACCATTCAACGCAGAATTTTTCGTAGATAGTTATAAGCTACTTATTTTTTAGATTTTATCAACTCTTTCACATTTTTTTTCTTACGAATTACGTTTATATACATTTTTCCCGCTAATAAAAACAAAAGACTTACATTTTTTATTCATTTGTTTTTAATACAATTTTCTCTTGTTTTTATTGCATAACCTCAATATTTGATTGATTTAACGTCATTTAAAAAAAATTAAGAAAGAATCTAATTATGACTGGTGAACTAAGTGTTAAAAATTTATTTTTATATGCTAATCGTGTGTTTGGTTATAATAATTGGTTCCATGAAAGAAAATACTTAGATTTCTATGAAATCTACTAAAAATGTTGTTCTTAAACTAGAAATTTTTTAAACATAAAATTTAGGCCATGTCTATTAAGTTTCAATAACATTCACTAAAAATTTCCTTACAACAAACGTCTTTTTAGCAGCGGGAAAAAGTCATTTTAAGGTTTCCAAAACTTAATATTCCATGTAGTAATTCAGTCATTGTACTGAGAATTTTACATACATGTTATTTTTGCTGATAACATAAGGAGGCGTCCATTAATTACGTGAGGTGTTCTAGGGTGGGAGTGGATCAAGCTTAATCTTACCAAATCTCACTTAGGGGCGGAGGGTGGGGTCTTAACAAATATCACGTAATTTTTTCTCTAGCAGAAAACAGTATGAAATTGCGTGAAAAAGTATTTCTATAATCAAATATGGCCAAATTTGACACAATAGTGTTTGTCGTATTCGTCCGAACCCCGCATGCAAAGTAGCGCTCGATTGTTTAAGGTAGTTCCAGCATGAAACCATTTTTCGACAGATTCGGCTCAAATTTTTTTCACGGGTTCAGAATAACTTCATTTATGAATTCCTAAAATTTCATGGTTTTTGACCGTTTGGATGGCAAGATATTTAAAAATATAGTTCTCGAAGTAAACGGTCATGCCCCATTTAAAGTATGTGAAATATCCGGTCTCTACCACTATTTTGTATTATATTAAAAAATTCTCTCGACAGAATTGGAAAAAGGTAGGTCCAGCCTTTCTCCATGATTCTTGCGTCTTTAGTTCATCGGCCCAAATGGATATTCCGTAAGTGAGCACCGATGTGACTACTGATGACAAAAATAGCCTCCTGTTCTACTTTGGGCCTCCAACGTTCGGCATCAGTCGTGCGAGACTGCGTAGCCCTCACTACTGACGCTTTGGCACTGACATGTTCCACTTGCTGCTGGAAGTTGAGTCGGGCATCACCCCCAAATATCGGATATAAGGTTGTGATGTGATTTCTTGTTCGCCGACTTTTAGCTTAATAGTCTCTACCACTTTTCTGCTGGTAATAAGCACTGCCTCAGTCTTGGGTTGCGCCAGTTGCAGGTTCCCTGCGTCCATTTACCGGTTAACGCGCTCAAAAGTGAGATCGAACATATGGTTTATCTCGTCAAGGTGTTTGGCAACGATCATTATGGCCACGTCATCTGCATATGCTACGAGTTTAACGTTTCTTTGCAGAGTTAGTCTTAATAGACCGTCATACATAATACTCCACAAGAGCGGGCCTAGAACTTAACCTTGTGGTACACCTCCAGTAATATCATACTCCCTCAGACCGTTCTTCGTGTCATACTTCAGGAACCTGTTTTCAAAGTAGCTTGCTACGATCTTAAGAAGGTATTCTGGTACATTCTTTTCTTGGAGGGCCTGCATGATGCATTCCCAATTGGCGGAGTTAAAGGCATTTCTGATGTCTAGAGTCGCCACCAGGCAATACTTCTTCGTTCCACCTTTCCATCTGGTTCTTGCGATTGCTTCCTTGGCCGTATCAACAACCAGTTTGATTGCGTCCAGGGTTGATCGTCCTTTCCGAAATCCATACTGATTGTCTGCCAGGAGTAGGTCGACTACTGCTTCGATTCTCTGGTGAATTATGCATTCAAATATCTTACCCGCTGTATCTAGCATGCAAAGTGGGCGGTAAGATGACGGTTCATCCTGTGGCTTTTTCCCTTTAGGAAGCAGCACTAACTGTTGCTGTTTCCACTTTCGAGGAAAAATCCCTTCTTTGAGGCAGGTGATGTAAACATCCAGGAATGATGCCGGTGCTGCCTTTATAGCTGTTTTTAAGGCAATATTAGGGATTCCGTCTAATCCTGGTGCTTTATTATTCCCTACGCGGTTTCAAGCCTCCGTCAGTTCTTCTTCCGTGACAGGTGGAATGTCCTCCAGTTAGCCTTGAGCTAACTGGTAATGAAGCTCGCGTTGCTGTGGAATCAGCACGGTAACGATTCTCTGCAGAAGTTGTGGGCATGTGGATGCCGGCATTTGTTTGACTTTTAGATGAGTCATGACCACCTTGTACGGTCTACCCCACAGGTCCACCTCGTTGATGAGCTCTTTCCAGCATTGCCTCTTACTATCCTTGATGGCTTTGTTCAATGATCGACGGGCTTTTTTGTACTCTGCGACCAGCTCCGCAAAATTAGGTCGTCGATGGCCACGCTGGGATATTCTTCTTTTCTTTAGACACTCTTTCCGAAGAACGCTAATGTGGTCGTTACACCAGTGTACTGCCGGGCGTTGGCTTATGCTGCGTTTCCGGACCATACTTGCGTCACAGGCCTGGACAACTCTTTTCATCAGGTCCTTGGTCATTTCTTCTGCGGATCCAGTAGTAATCGGTTCACTATTCAGGGCTATTACCAATGTGCTTGTTTCAAAAGACTTCACTTTCTATCCAATGGTATTGAGTGACTTGATTGGTCTTCTTGTATTCCGGTCATGTGATATTTCCCTTAGAATTGCCTCGTGGTCGCTGGTTGTGTAGATATCCATCACCTTCCAGTCGTATTTCCCACTGATGAGGCTGCTGCTGACGAAAGTGAGATCTACAAAAGAGCTTGCTTCTCCTTTAGTATAGGTTGGCGTATCACCACTGTTGAGCTGGACTACATCTAGTGTAGTAAAAGCTTCTAGTAGTGCTTTTCCTCGCGCATTGGTCTTCTTGCTGCCCCAGTTTACTGCCCAGGAGTTGAAGTCACCGGCAATCGTGACTGGATAATGCTGCTTGGCATCCTCGGTCAGTTTGTCCAAGAATTCAGTGAATTCAACAATGGATAGGCTAGGTGGTGCATAACAGCTGTAGAAACGGATGCCGTTAACTATTGCTGCTACAAAGCCGGAATTATCATTGTTAACTATCCTCTGGAAGGGATGCTTACCACAGGACCAGATGACAGCCTTGGCGGTGCTGTCAGATTCCCAAGGCTGGGTATTCAGGTGTCTGTATGGCTCTGCTATCATTACTAAGTCTAACTCTAGTTCTCTTGCTGTTTGCATAAGCAGATCATGTGCAGCTTCGCAATGGTTTAGGTTTAGCTGCAATATCTTCATGTCTATTTGTTTGTTATCTTCTGGAGTGCCTCTTTAAATACTGGGCACCTGGATGCGCCGGGATGATGGGCCGCGGTCTTCGCACTTTGGTCCGCGCATAATACACATTTCGCTGGGTTTTGCATTCAGCAATCTTGTGTCCCTCTTGTCCGCACCTAATACATAGCTTAGACCGATCCACATTGCTCTTGCACTGGGATCCATAGTGTCCAAAGTGCCAGCACTTGAAACATTGGATTGGTCTCCTCGTAGCTCTGATTCGGCAGTTGGCCCAGCCGATCCAGACTTTACCGCTTTCTGCCAATATCTTCCGCGCTGCAGCTGCTGCTAGTGTCACAACAGCTGTCTGAGTACCTCTGTAGGCCTTACGAATCTTAATTGTCCCTAGTGGTATCTCGCAGGTTTCTCCGATTACCGTTCGCAAGGCGGCTTGAATATCCTTCTTGGTTGTGGTATCGTCAACATCTCGGATTTCGACGTCTTCCTGTGGTCCTTTGCAGATTACCTTCGCGTTTTCTTGGAGGATGCCCGCGATGGTCTTCTGTAAGGCTTGGCCTCGGTCAGTGCTCTTCCTCGAAAGCGTAATCAGCAAGCTCCCGGTTCTAGTTCTTTGGATCTTATCCACTGTAGTACGGACCTATTCG
The DNA here is from genome assembly GCF_020080835.1 of Cotesia glomerata. NCBI lineage: Eukaryota > Metazoa > Arthropoda > Insecta > Hymenoptera > Braconidae > Cotesia > Cotesia glomerata. The sequence goes on from NC_058160.1 coordinate 14,095,411, forward strand.
TCAGGGACGTTCTGCTTTATTCGCTACAGAATCTCAGCATACTTTGCCGTCTCTGCTGGGCGGATGATCAGTGCGTCCGGCCGGATCCGTTTGCGCGGGTTCTCCCGCTTAGGCTCTGGCCTGGGCTCCTTCGGCGGTTGCTTCTGGAGCTTTTCTTTTGCTTGCTCTCTCTTGGACTTCCTTGACTGGACTTTTTGCCACTCATTCACCTCCTTTTTTCGCCGTTCTGTGTTACCGCGTTTTTCGGAGGACTTGGTTTAAGTTCCTTCTTCTTCTTAGTACAGCTGGTCATTGAGTCTGGGGAATTTTGCTCCTTCCTTTTCCCAGGCCTGATATCAGTTCCAGTTTCCTCACCGTCTTCGACAACTGACTCGACGTCACCCTCGCCACCTGTGTCCATCTCTTCGACAAACGTGTCGGCTTTTGCAGGTGAAACCGCTGTCGCACTCGTCTTCATCACGACATTACCGTATTGCTGTTGGATGTTCTGTCACTCTTTGTCCAGTTTCTTGAACCTTCTCAGGGCACTGCAGATGTTCGTCGACTTCGACTTGATCTCCTTGTGGAGTTTTTGCTTGGTTTGCAGAAAGTCCTGCAGTCCACTGACTAGCTTCTCCAGATGTACCAGAGCATCTGTCTTCTTCATGTTTGCACTAAGTAGCAGTGCGTCTTGCTGGGCATGAAGCCCGTTTTCACTCTTGTTTGTTTCCTGTGAATTACTCATACTTTTTGATTTACCAGCGTATCGTATGGAGTGGAGCAGGTTGCCATAACTAGGAACGGGTGTACCCTCGGAGATAGTACTCCTACTCCAGTTCCCTAAGGCCTAGCCGACACTTAGCCAGTCCCGGAATACATCGACGGACTATACTCGCTCGAAGCGGTGAAGATTCCGATCTCTAACACTCATTGCGTACTTCCTGATCAAGGCCCGAAGTGGCTGGCTCCTGATCCACTGCTGCAGCTTACACCTCGGCAGAGCAAGCTCACATCAGCCGAGGCCTGCATCGTCGGAAACTACGATACAGGTTCCGGTCACTCCCTGTGGGTCACAGCAGCGAACGATCGTCTTGCTAGGTCAGTTAGTGTGACCCAACCCATTACTGGGAAGTTTTGTCCACGGGAGCTCATTTATTTAGTTTGGTTATTTTGCTTGGCTCCTACCCACTGTACCTCATCAACTAAGATGTGTGTGTGTGTGTGTGTGTGTGTGTAAACCTCTCATAACTTTCGAACGACTTGACCGATTTAATCGTCGTTGGTGTCATTCGAAAGGGCTTGACGAAACTTAGATTTCGAATAAAATTTGGACCGATCCGGTCTGGTAAATTTTGAGAAATCTCAAAAAAACTACGAAAAAAAATTTTTTTAAAAGTGGTTTTTTCGGAATAACTTTTGAATGGCTCAATCGATCGATTCCAAAAACTGATGAGCTTTTAACATAAAAAAACGACGTCGATCGCCATCAGCCCGGTCAAAATCGGTTGATCCGTTCGTGAGTTATCGTTGACGAAACAAAACCGAAAAAAGTGTTTTTTCGGATTTACTCCGAATTTCCTAGTTCGATCAAATTAAAGAATCTTCATGAGGCTTAAAAAACTGCTTTGAATGCTGCCAACCACGTAAAAATCAGTTCATTCATTCAAAAGTTCTTGCGGTTCGAAAATTTGAAATAAAGTGTTTTATCAAACTTCCATCAGACTTTTGAGCTCGAAGTGCTTAAAAGCATACCAAAGCTATTTCTTTGAGGTCGGAAAACTCAAAATAATACACAAATTGTATTTTTGAGCTCGAAGAGCTCAGAAACGTCATAAGTGCAATTTCAAACGTTTAGTAGGTATAGAATTAGCGGGAGGTTACAGGAATGGCCTTCAGGGTCATCCGTTTTCCTAATTTTTTTTTAATTTTCATTGAATTTGGTCTTTGAATTTGTTGTAAAATTTCGACTTGAAATTTAGTCTTGAATTTTGTCTTAAAATTTTTACTGAATTTTGTCTTGAATTTTGTCTTAAAATTTTTATTGAATTTTGTCTCAAAATTTTTATTAAATTTTGTCTTATAATTTTTTTCGAATTTTGTCTCTAAATTTTTATTTAATTTGGTTTTTAGATTTGTCTTAAATTTTGTATGGGACTTTGGTGAATTATTTAGCGAAATGTTTTGCAAGACACTGAACGAGATATTCAGCCCGATACTGAGGAAGATATTCTCCAAAAGATATGGAGCGGAATTTATGTAGGAATATTAATTTTCTTTGTAACTTCCCGCTAATTCTATACTTCTACGCTCAAAACTCCACTCAATACGACGTTTTTAAGCTCTTGGAGCTCAAAAATATAAATTTTTGCTATTTTGATATCTCTGAGCTCAAAAAGAAAGCTATTCTATGCTTTTGAACTCTTTAAGCTCAAGAGTCTGATAAAAGTTTATCACAACACGATTTTTAAAATTTTCAACTTGCCATGACTTTTAGATAAATCAACCGATTTTTACGCGGTTGGCCCTTATGGATTCCGGATGCTATAAGAGTGTGTAACGGGCGTACTCGCCTCTATGGCATCTGTAGCGTGATATTAAATTGGCTTATGCACTTGAAGTACAGGAACTTTTAGAGTAAAACTATAAAGAAAAAAAGGTTCACTTGAAAATATTTTTCTTCCTAATTATTTTCTTAAGCAAAAAAAAATTTTTTTTGACACAATAAATTCCAATTATTCCAACAAAATTAATTCTCTTGTGTCAAGAAATACGTATCTTGATCCAAGAAAATTTATTTAAGTCAAGAAAATCTGGTTGTTTTGAGAAAATTCAGTCTTTTGCTCCAAAAAATTTAGTTCTTAATAGAAGTAAATTTTTTTGTCTTGAGAAAATTTCTCTCTTGCTCCACAAAATTAAATATCTCGATAGAACTTAATTTTCATTAATATTTTTATTGATTGACATGTCAAATGGGAAGATCAAATAATGGCACGCTAAAATAATATAAGATAGTTATCAAATATTCAAAAGAAAAATTGTCTCAAGGTGAGAAATTTTTTTTATCAGCTGAAGTACGTAACGCTGTTTCCCTAAAGTATCTTCCTTAAAGTATGATGATTTGAATTAAGAAAAAATGACTTCCACCAAAAATAGAATTTCAAGACAAATTTTTACTTCGGCTAACACAACTTCGGTCTTCCTTTAAGCACCCGAAAATTTTCTAATCAAAAATTTTTTTGAGCCCAGAAGAAAGTCTTTAAATGCAGCCCCACGTTGGGCGCCAAAATTCATCATGGTCTTTTCACCGGCACTGGCGTCGACAGGGCCGGAGAGCACCACCTAAAATGGCTTACCTAGGTTTCGAAGGTAGTTGGGCGCCAGGAACTTACCGTTTTTACGATTCGAAGTCGTTGTCATTTGTCGTCGGGCGGCAGGTCGATGACGAAGAGATTTAAAATTCGAATAAACGGCGAAACGTAAAATGCTTAAATCTAAGTAAGCTCGGGAAAAAGAAAAACAAAAAAACAGTAATCGCCGAATATCCAGTCAACAATTTATTTTAACAGTCGCCAAGAATTATTAATAATTTTCCAAAAATTACTATAATAACAATTAATTCTTCGTCAAATGAACGAACAATAATAACTAAAAGAAACAAAAATAACATTGATACGTATTTTAAATGACTTATAATTAATACTACGATGACGTAAGCAATTAATTGATCTTCAAATTAATTAATCATAACCGAAAATTAAATTCGGTACGTCAATGGCGCGCAAAATTCCCAATTTAACTTATAATTAATAATACAATGTAATAAACAGTTAGTTTTGCTAAAATTAATTAATAATTAAATAAGAATTAAATTCGGTCCGTCAACGGCTCGTAAAAATTCCAAATTAATTTATAATTACTTATACGATTTAAATAAACAATTTATTTTGCTCAAATTAATTAATAATAAAAAACAAAATAATAAAACTCAATTTGGTCCGTCGGTGGATCGCAAATGCTCAAGAGTAATTATACTTAATAATACAATACTCTAAATAATTAATTTATCTCAAATTAATTAATAATAACAAAAATAAATAAATCCGGTTCAGCAACGGCTCGCAAATCCTCAACTTGATTCGCAATAGCAAATTAAACACAATGTAACGGTAATTTGACGATGATTCGCAAAATAATGATTCAAAAATTCAAAATGTTCGCAGGCTCCCGGCGGATAACTAATTACGGTCGGTAAATCAATTAAGCTCGCTGGGTAGTTGAAGCTCGAGATAAGTTTGGGCTCGCGCTCGGAGATGGCGCGTTGGTCGGGCTAGCTGTAGTACACAGCTCCAAATTTCTCGGGCGTTACGTTTAATAACAACAACAAAGAAAAATCCAAATTAATTGCCGGCATATATCAATGTTCCAACCAATAAGACCATTAAAAATATTAATAATAATGTCAAACAAGTTGGTTCAATGACAGCGTCTTGAACACAAAAAAAAATAAACAAAAATAAATAATAAGAATTGAAAAATGTTGAAAGAGCGGAAAAGCGGGGATCAGGTTTAGGTCTGGATATCTCAATTAAAATGCGGAAATATTATTAAAAATTAACACTATAAATTTATTTACACTAAATACAAGTTATATTTAATATGTTAAATAGCGGATTGTTTAAATAAAAGCGGATTTATAATACACAGCGTGGTTAGCACAAGCGATACCGGTTGACACGTGGGTGAACACTCTGCCGGCACTGTAAAAGCGGTGAAATAAATGCACAAATAACACAATTTATCTGTAACAAACTAAAGCGAATTGTTAGCGGTTAATTTAAGCAATTTAAATTATAAAAATAGCGAAATGCGGTTAATTAACGATAAGCGAAAGCAAAGCGGAATTAATGGCAACTAGTTGCAACGAAAGCGTGGAAGCAAAAGATAATAATAATAGTTCGTCTTCTTCTTCGTTGAGTTGGGGAAGAAGGCTATTGCGCATGTCTAGCGGAAGCGATCAGCCAATAAAGCGGTCGATTCATGGCGTGATCGAGAGGCTGATTTTCCATTAGCGGTTCGATTTTGCGGATACTAGCGGTGGACAGGTGCATCTCTTGAATTTGGGAGTCCCCCAGGGGCGACTTTATCGCGGCTGGGCCTTGTTCACCGAACAAGAATTCTTACTATTTTATCGAATCGAACGCTCGACTTTGAATCTACGTTTTAATGTAAAAACACACACACAAATACACCCCGATGGTACCGTGCCTCTGAGTGTTGTCACACACGTCTCGATAATCCGAAAGGAATTCAATATTTACTTTCGCAAAAAAAAATTAATATTAAAAAAATTACACCAAAGATCAAACTGGTGAAAGTCACCAAAATTGATCGCGATATCGCGGTGAGGACACCCTGGGGCTAGATTAGCGGTCAGACTCACCCTGCGGCAGCAGTGAACCCCTCAGGTCGATTCTGGCCCGTGTCAAAATCTAACAAGTTGGCGGGAACGCTGGTGGAATGGCGTCGATCTCTCGGTGATGGCGTCTTAAGATTCCACGCGGGAACAATATGCTCTTCGATAATAATACTCGGCACGAGCGTTCGGTAATCGTCAACTCGGTACAAAAATTACAAATTACTCAACAACGAAATTTAACAATCGATTCAATCACAAATTAAAAGAAGTCTTAGCAAAAGTGCACGTATCGAAATTTATTACAAGTCAACGTTACGGCGTCCAGATCAGAATCAATTCATTATGGCTGCCTCCTCGGCAACATGTGTTCTCTAGTTTTCCGTTAGTTCAGAAACCTCGCATCCAATCAGCTCACGGCTTCTTCTAGACAGCCGTTGTATTACGGGATGCGTCCAGTACTCCGTTGCGATCGATGATTGGTCGATATGCCGCTTGGTTCGGCTTGCGGCATCCAGATGGTGTCTCGCTCGACTTAAGTTGATCAACCGCCGTCATTCGTCGGTTTTAAATTCGCCTCGTTCTCACCGTAGTCCTTCTCCAGACGTCGCTTCGGTCGTTGATGGCTCCGTGAAGATTCGCGGATTCGTCTCATCGCTCAACTGATTTTCGCTCTCACTCTAACATACTCTCTACAATATTCACACTCATTGATGCATACTTTTCAAATTCGACGCGTTTTCTGTTATAAGTCTTACCTCGAGCTTCATACTCTGATCAGGAGGCCGCTTGAGGCGACACAGTCGCGTCGAATCTCCGCATTCCATCAGCTGAGCCAAAATAATTAATCATAATAAAGAAAATAATATAAAACAGGTATCCAAACTAGTTTCTTTTGACAGGGAAATTTTTCCCATGTCACAATGCATATAAAATATTTTTTATTTAATTTAACATTTTTAACAATTTGTGACATTAAAGTTTTCCTGAAATCACATTATTTTATGATAATTTTCATCTGTTGAGTTTGTTTTGTATTTAATTAAAGCTGGATACATTTATGTAGCCATAAATGTTGTCCTTAACGATAAGCGCTGAGGTTAGTTGTTCAGATTTAAACATTTTTCGCCGATCGGATTACTAGTTGTGCAGAAAACGCTTGTTGATAGCAACGGTAATCTAATATTACACAAATATTTTATTTTGTCGCTGGCGCACTCTATCCCACACTTTTGAGGACTCAATTTCAAATATTTGAGGTCCGGTTCCGTGTTCCGCATTCAGTCAGCATTTTCAGTCTAGTATACCAAGTCATATCTGAAATTGTATACGATCTGAACATATTTCTGTGATAGTATTACCCATCCTAAAATTTACCGCTAACCTTAAAACACGAACTCTTTGGCCCTGCTCATGAGACTTGCAATGACTTTAATTAAAACTATTAATGCTCATTTGGAATCTGTGCAAATCAAAACGATACTCCAATTAAATTTCAAGTCTAGATCTATAAATGCAATTCTATAAAGCGCTCAGCGAAGCGGGCGGGTAACAGCTAGTAAATTATAAAAAAGTAAAATGTATGAATTTTAAAATAAATTCTTTAAAGTTGCTCTAAAACTTTTCAATTAATTATGTACTTTTCAATTTTTTCACAAAATTTTTAACTTCCCGCTAAGAAAATTAAAAATTTTCAAAAATCGGGAAGTTATTGTTTTCACTCCGTTTTTCGAAAATCGAGTTTTCATCAGATCTCGACGTTTTGAGGTCCTAGGAAGCTTTCCTGACTATTTCCGCGGTGATGTCACCGTCCCTGATTAAAAATACTCATTGAAAAGTATTGAAAAAGATGAGAATTGAAAACTTTTGAACAAATCCTATTCCACAAGTTTTTCATCTGAACTTTAAATTAATACTTTTCAATTATATTGAATCTAAAAATAATATAAGAATTTCTGAACACCTAAAGAATTAAAAAAGATTCAAATGAAATGATATTTAAAATCTTTTTGGATCCTCTCCAATAACAAAAAAGTTCCGCATTTTCGGGTTACGAGTAGGATTGAAAAAGATTCAAATGAATTGACAGTTTTCAATCTTTCTGAATCCTTTTCAATACCAAAATAGTTTCACATTTCGGGTTGTGAGTTGGATTAAAAAAGATTTAAATGAATTGACATTTTCAATATTATTGAATCATCCTCAATAACAAAATAGTTCCGCATTTCTAATCATACGTTGGATTAAAAAAAATTAAAATAAATTGAAAGTTTTCAATCTTTCTGAATCCTTCTCAATACCAAAATAGTTCCACATTTCAGGTTATGAGTTGGATTAAAAAAGATTTAAATGAATTGACATTTCCAATATTTTTGAATCATCCTCAATAACAAAATAATGTCGAATTTTGGGTTACTTGTAGGATTAAAGAAGATTTAAATGAATTAACAGTTTTCAATCTTTTTGAATCCTTCTCAATACCAAAATAGTTTCGCATTTCCGATCATGCATTGGATTCAAAAAAATTAAAATAAATTGAAAGTTTTCAATCTTTCTGAGTCCTCTTTAATACCAAAATAGTTTCATATTTTGGATCACGTTTAGGATTAAAAAAAATTAAAGTAAATTGAAAGTTTTCAATCTTTCTGAATCCCCTTTAATACCAAAATAGTTCTGTATTTTGGATCACATGAATTAAAAAATTAAAATTAATTTAGAGTCTTTAATGTTTCTGAATCCTTCCCAATACCAAAATATTTCAACATTTGCGATTTTGCGTTGGCTTGAAATAAATTAATATGAATTCAAATTCGTGAGTCTCTGAATTCTTCTCAAGACCAAAATAGTTTTATATTTTGGATCACTTGTAGGGTTAAAAAAAAATTAAAATTAATTGAGTTTTAAATTTTTTTGAATTTTTTTCAATAACAAAATAGTTTCCCATTTCGGGTCACGTGTAGAATTAAAAAAAATTCAAATGAATTGATAGTTTTCAATGTTTCTGCATTTTTTATTAACTAAAGCCAAAATATCTATTTCCAATTCTTTAGAAAGTTTATTTCTTGAAATCAACTGAAGTTTTTTTTTCTTAGAAACCGTAAAACTCAAATTTATTCACTGAGTAATCAATTAAAGATCACTGAGTAGTTTATTCTTGATTACTGAGGGATCTATTATTGATCATAAGCTGATCAATAGTGATTCGCTAGGAAATTATTTATTGGTCATTAAGTATTCATGAATTGATCATTCAGTGATCATAAATTGATCGCTGAGTAATTTTATAAAGTGAAAAATTATAAAGCTTTATTAATCATTGAAAGAAAAATTTTTTTTATAATATTATTATTGATCCGTTTTCTTATGATTATAAGCTACTTAAATATGATTTTTAATCATTTTTATCTGCTATTGTTTAAAAAATTGTTACAAAAAAATTCGTTGTTTATGAGATAAGTAAAAATTTTTTTTGATAAAATTATAATTTATAAAGTAATGGAAATACGATGAAAATACAGAGGGCATACTAATTCTCCATTAGCTAAAGAATAAATTAAACCAAAAAGTTTAGTTGTTACTAATTTATTTATTAAATTTATAGCAATTGCTTATGAAAAATCCTCCGGAAAAAAATTTTTTTTTGCTTTAATGATTAAAAATCTTATTAGCTATTAAAAATATGACTACCTCATTCAAGCATCTTGTCATTTATTGTTCATTACTAAACATTTTTACCTTTTAAATTTCAATCTCATTCATAATTGTCATTTATAAATTATTGTAAGCATCATAGAAACAGAACCTGAAAATAAAAATCTAGATATCCGTAAATTTTTCTGGTATAATAAAGTGAGATTGAAATGAAAATGGATCAATAATAACATTATAAAAAAAAAATTTTTTTCAATTTTTGAAAAAGCTTTATAATTTTTCACCTTAATAAATTGTTAATACAAAAACGAAAATTAACAATTTTTCAATTTATCCAACGGGAATCTATTCTTAGACCTTTGAAAAATAGCTCCACGGAAAAAAAAAATTCTCAGATTAATAGTTTAACAATTATCACACTTGCAATGTTAATGTCGTGCTACAAAAAATTGTTAATTAATTAATGGATAACTTATTGAAAAATCGCGATAAAAATTTTTTGACCACGGATTATTGTTCATTATTATTATTGTTCATTAATCTGTCCTGCAGGCGCCTGAATTTTCAATTTTTAATTTTCATATTTAATAAGTTTAAATAATATTTATTCATAAAAAGTCCGAAGGGAGCGTGGCTTGCGCAAGCCGGCGTACCCGTTTTCGGGCGTATTTTTTAACTCTCTGGGAAAATTATGAATATTAGTCCAACATTTCTGGTAGTCAAGTCTTTTTTTAGCAAATTACTTCAGCTGCGAAAAAAATTTTGTCACCTTGAGAAAATTTTTCTTTTGAATATTTGATACCCATTTTACATTATTTTAGTGTGCAATTATACATATTGAATAAAAAAAATGATTCAATACTTGATCTTTCCATTTGACAAGTTAATCAATAAAAATTTACTTTTATCGAAATATTTAATTTTTTGGAGCAAGAGAGAAATTTTCTCAAGAAAATTTACTTCTATCAAGAACTAAATTTTGAGGAGTAAGAGGCTGAATTTCCTCAAAACAAAAAGATCTTCTTGGCTTAAATTATTTTTCTTGGATTAAGATACGTATTTCTTAAAGCAAGAGAATTAATTTTGTTGGAATAAGTAAAATTTTTTGCGTCGAAAAAAAAATTTTTTTTCGCTCAAGAAAATAATTAGGAAGAAAAATATTTTCTTGGCTTAAGTGAACCTTTTTTTCTGTGCAACAGTCTCCTGGACTGTCCTTTTCCCAAGATTAAAACGTTGATATTAAATTTCAAGTTATTCGTCTATAATATATAATTTTGTCTATAATATTTATATACTTAATTAGTTAACTAACAATTTTCTTCAATAAAAAGTACCGGAAATTCATTTGTTTCATTAAATTCATTAAAACAAAAAAATTTATAAATATAATAATTGTAATTAATTTCTGTTAATTGTAAACTTTGTTTTTTTATTATTTTGAAATAATGTTAAATTCGAAAATTTGTGATGAATAATGAAGTATATTGAGTTAAATTATTGAGAAGTTGAAATAATAAATTTTGTTCTCTTATTAATTAATTAATTATTTTTTTCCTCCTATTCGGCTCTCTGTAACTTCATTTCTGTTGAGTTTAGAAAAAAAATGGACATTTACAATTTTGTAGAAAATTAAATTTTCTGGAAGATAGTTAAGAGCGAAATTGAAAATAAATTTTATTCATGTAGTTATTTTAAAAAAGGAAAAGAAAGAAATTTCACAGTGTTATTTAAATGAGAAAAGAGACCCCCCTTGCGCCAACTCAATTTTTAAGATATTAGGCTTAAACTTTAGGAGAATTTTTTTTTATATTGGAACTTTTAAGATATCGATACTGCCATTCTGATATGTCGTATCCCACATTTAGAAAATTTTACAGCAGACAGTAAAAACGATTAATTTTTAACATTGATTAAATGGGATTCGACTGACGAAAATATTTATTTAAAAATCGTTATTAAACTATTTGACCTTCAAAATTTTAATACGCCTTGCACAATATTGTTATGATTCCATTTTTCAAAAAAAGTTAATTTGTCAAATTTTGTGGTATACGACACATTAGAATGGCAGCATCAACATATGTTTAATCGAAAAAAAAAAAAAGTTATTTTGACACAGTCTAATATACATTTTGGTATTGAGAAGGATTCAGAAAAATTTACAAACTTGAATTCATATTAATGAATTTCAAGTCAACGCATTATCAGAAATGTGGAACTACTTTGGTATTGAGAAGGATTCAAAAAGATCGAAAACTGTTAATTCATTTAAATCTTTTTCAATCCTACTCACAACCCGAAACGTAGAAATTTTTTTTTATTAAAGAGGATTCAAAAAGATTAAAAATATCAATTCATTTGAATCTTTTTCAATTCTTTAGGAGTTCAGAAATTTTTATATTATTTTTAGTGTTATGTGAAGATTTTTTCTTTACAAATTTAATTAATTATATTAAAAAAATTTATTATAATTTTCTTTTATTTTTAATTAAGGTAAAAGCCCCAATAGATGATCACGTACCAGTATATAATCACTCCATGTATTCGTATATCTATATTCAGAAATAGAGGTATACAAATACATGGAGTGATCATATACTGGTACATGATCATCTATTGGGGCTTTTACCTTATAGTATTTATTTTTCGAGTGTAAAAATTGTCTCTCGTTTGGCTCTTTGTAAGAGGCCCGGGGAAATTCCCGCAATTAGTTTAGGACCCAGATACATTAAAGGCATTAGAATCAAAATACATAGAAAAAATGGTAGTTTTGTTATATGTAAACAAACTCACTTATACTTGAAATAAGAAACACCTAAGTAATGACAAAGAACATTGACGAAAAGGATTTACTTCAAACAGAAAGATTTTAGAGTAATAATATTCAAATAAATTTTTAACAATACTCACTTAGAAAATCAAAGTTTACGTGTATTTTCAATAAGAAACCTTCTCACGCAATCTTTGAATTTTAAGATGTTTTTTTTTTTTTTTTTTTTTTATAACCCCGCTTTTCTGTCTCGATGGGGGTCCGGCCGAGACCGGAAGGGGACTCCAGGCTGATCGGTACATTAAGTTTGGCAGAATAAGTTTGGCGGTATTACATACTTTTTCAGCCTGGAGAGTAACGCGGCGATGGGCCGACTTTGGGGAAACTGCACGCATTCACCTGTGCCTCACCGATAGCACAGGGCTTGGGAAAACCATCGAAAAACCCAAACCTGTACAGCCCAGCGTAAGTTACGGGCACCGATGTTCACTGAAAAGTAAATTTCAGCTCACACCGGGATTCGAACCCACGCCTCACCAGTCCCAAGCAAGCATGACAAGCGTTTTACCGCTTAGCCATGGGACTGGCTTGAATTTTAAGATGTTTAATCAGATTTATCTTTAAAACAATTAACTGTACGGGTATAACTGATTTATTTAACTTGATTTATAGAAAAATGAATTTCTTATTGAAAAACATTTGTGCAATTTTGTTGTAAAACCAGTACTTTACGAGAAAAATTGAAAAAAACTGATAAATTTGAGCAAAAATCGACTCAAGAATTTTTTAGCAGTGAGACGGTTTAGAGAACATACACGGTTTAGCCATACACTTTCAAAGATTTGCCTACTACAGGGTGATCCAAAATTACTTTTACAGCGAAGATATTCGAATAGAGGAAACGATTCTGAGCAGAAAACTTCTTAGTCGTTACTGAAAATTTTGAGTAGTTTTTGAGTTATTCAAAATTTTCGTTGACCAATCAGATACGAGATTTAACATTTAAAAAAAAATACAAAAGAATAAATTATAAATTTGGCTGCGTTGCGATTTCCAACTTCACGTTTTACTTTGGTTTGTTTACTTTTTTTAAATAATTCTAATTTTTAAGAGTTTAAACAAATGTAACCTTTAAAATAAAATTAAATACTCAATTTTAAACTTAATTTCAAAATTTAAGGAAGCTATTGAATTAATGAATGGATAGGTAATCAAAGATAAAAATTAATTTCTTGTAGACAATTAAGAGAATGAATCCCATGTTAGTTATAAGGTTAAAGACGATAACGTTAATCAAGAAAATAAGAAGGGCAATACAGGCTGTCTATCAGGATATTTATAAAGACTCTTATTAGGAAAATTAAAAAGACAATACCTAGGCTGCTCATCAGGATAATTTTAAGGACTTTTAACAGGAAAACTAAGACAACAAAATCCAGACTGCTTATCAGGATATTTTTAAAGAAAATTTAAAGGAAAAAATTCAGGCTGCATATCAAGATAATTATCAGGACTCTTATCAGGAAAATTAATAGGACAAAATCTAGGCTACTTCTCAGAATAATTTTAAGGTCTTTGACAGGGCCGAGGACGAGGATGACTTCCAGGTTGCTTATCAGGATAATTTCAAGGACTCTTTTAAGGAAAATTATAAGTATAAAATCCACGCTTTTTATCAGGACAATTATAAGAACTCTTATCAGGAAAATTAAAAGGATAATATCCAGGCTGCTTATCGATATTATTATAAGCACTCTTATCAGGAAAATTGTAAGGCCGAAATCCAGGCTACTTACCAGAATAATTTGAAGGACTTTTATCAGGCCGAAGACGTAGATGACTGCCAGGCTGCTTATCAGGATAATTTTAAGGACTCTTAGCAGAAAAACAAACGGGAGACAGTCTAGGCTATTGAAGGGTATAATAATAAGGACTTTTATCAGGTGGAGTATAAGGACAAATTTCAGGGTGCTTATCAGAATAATAATAAGGACTCTTATCAGATGGATTACGAGAACAATTTCCAGGCATCCTATAAGGATAACTAACATTACATTATAATGAATGCATTATTATCTATAGTAAAAATTTTATTAACATATGAAATTTATAACGTCAGTGAACAAATCTATTATAGAAATTGTTCAAAATGTCCTCCATTATTTTGGATACAACAACGAAGATGCTTGACGAAGTTCGTTGCGCAGTTATCGACCATCTCCTGTGTGATCTCTCTCAGACAATCCGTGACTTTGTCTCGCAGAGTATCAACGTCGTCAACGGGATGACGGTAAACATTGGCCTTCACATGGCCCCATACAAAATAATCCAACGGATTGAGATCTGGTGATCTTGGAGACCAATCTATTATTCCACCTCGACCGATATAGCGATTGGGAAAATTTGCATGAAGCCATGCTTGCGAAGCTCCTGCTGTATGAGCCGGAGCGCCGTCTTGTAGAAACCACATTTCTTCATGAATCCTCTGCGGAATTCCTGCTTCTCGACATTCTTGCCGTAAATGTTGATCGAGAAAATCTACATATATTTCTGATGTTAAATTTTCTTCGAATTCATAAGGACCAACCTATAATAAATTTTGTTGTTAGAACTTTACAAATCAAAAATTAGTTGAAGACAATTATTATAATAAATTTAATTTACAATCGTGCGTTGGCCAAAGTGGATTCCTGCCCAGATGTTAATCGAAAACCGGTCTTGGTGATTCCGAACAATAGTGCAGTGGGGATTTTCTTGAGTATACCAGTGGAAATTTCGGGTATTCCAAAACTTATTCCGGCCAAACTTACTTTCATCCGTAAACAGAATTTTTTTGAAAAAATCTTCATCGTTTTCGAAACGATTCAAGAGTTCCTGACAAAAAGCCATACGAACTGGATAATCCTCGGGCTTCAACTCTTGAACTCGTTGATATTGATACGCGTGAAGCTTTTCATCTTTCAGTGTTCGTTGGACGGTGCCAAAAGACAAATGCAGTTGCTGAGCAACTCCACGAATACCGATCTCTGGATCTTCCTCAACGGCCTCAATGATAGCCTCTTCGTTCTCATTATTTCATGCACGACGTGGTACACCAGCTTCTCGGTGATTTGGTAAAACATTACCAGACTCACGTAATCGGCTGACTGCACTAAGGATCACTGGAGAACTTGGATGCCGCCGATTCGGGAATCTCTCTGCATACCTACGCCGTGCTTCAGCAGCATTACAATTGGCCATACCATACAGGAGGATCATATCAGCATACTCTTGAGCAGTATATTCAGCCATAATACAGATATTGTTTGAGAAAAATCGATTTATGAATATTTAAATTCTTAAGTAAATTATTAATTGTAATGACAGATACACACCGAATTAATTGATTGACATAAATAAAAGATAAGCGATCGCAACGCGAACGTAGTAATAAGCGTGCTCTTTTGTTCTGAATGAATGAATAAAAAATAGAAGACTAAAATTTAGGATACAAGAAAGATCATACAGAAGGACCATAAGAAGAATGATTAAAAGGACAATATGTAGAGATTTTAAACGCGTAGACAACTTAAAACACTCGAAAGAATCAATTGATTATCAAATCTAGATTGTTAAAAAAAGGAAAACGTTTTAAGAGTTAAATTGAAGGATAACATGAAGGCAACAAAATTGAAAGCTTAGCAAGATAATATTCAGGATAAATTTGAACGACTGAACTGAAGGAAAATCCGAAAGATGATTTTACTGGATGAAGTTTCGGTTAAACTGCAGGAGTAAAAATCATGTTATCAAGCTTAGATTAAAAGACAATTGGCCAAATATTCAAAAAAACACAATATGGAGGCTAGCAAGATCGAATTCAAAAATTCTTAGAGGTTAATAATAAGGGTATTGCTGGCTATCTCGCTCACGGTCTCGCTCATGATCTTGCTCGTGGTCTCGCTCATGATCTCGCTCGTGGTCTCGCTCATGATCTCACTCATGATCTCACTCGTGGTCTCGCTCATGGTCTCGCTCGTGGTCTCGCTCATGGTCTCGCTCGTGGTCTCGCTCATGATCTCGCTCATGATCCCGCTCATAGTCTAGCTCGTGATCTCGCTCATAGTCTCGCACATGATCTTGCTCATGGTCTTGCTCATGTTCTCGCTCGTAGTCTCGCTCATGGTCTCGCTCATGATTTCGCTCATAGTCTAGCTCGTGATCTCGCTCACAGTCTAGCTCGTGATCTCGCTTATGATCTCGCTCATGGTCTCGCTCATAGTCTCGCTCATGATCTTGCTCATGGTCTCGCTCATGATCCCGCTCATGGTCTCGCTCATAGTCTCGCTCATGATCTTGCTCATGGTCTCGCTCATGATCCCGCTCATGGTCTCGCTCATGATCTCGCTAATGATCTCTCTCGTGGTCTCGCTAATGATCTCGCTCGTGCTCCCGCTAATGACCTCACTCGTGGTCTCACTCATGATCTCGCTTGTGGTCTCGCTCATGGTCTCGCTCGTAGTCTCGCTCATGGTCTCGCTCATGATCTCGCTCATGGTCTCGCTCATGATCTCGCTCATGGTCTCGCTCATGATCTTGCTCATGGTCTCACTCATGGTCTTGCTCATGATCTCGCTCGTGGTCTCGCTAATGATCTCGCTTGTGGTCTCGCTTATCGTCTCGTTTGTTGTCTTGTTTGTCATCTCCCTAATACGTATCCAACCTATCTATTTATCTATAATATTTCTGAAATTATTTAAAACTTGAAATAACTTTACTCAATTATATGGAATTTTATAAAGTTGGAGTTTCGGATCTTAGCCCTAAAAATAATGTTAATTTTTTAATTTCACCTTGCATAGTGATCTTGATATTGTTCTTAAAATAGGCATTTTTTTCTACAATTTTTTTATTTTTCTGACATTTATCGTAAGCTACTCTCTTAAAATAAATGAGTGGAATTTTACAGTGAAATCAGTAAATTCCAGTTTCCTGATAAGAGTCCTTTTCATTATCCTGAGAAGTAACCTGGAAGTTGTACTATTTGTTTTCCTGATAAGACTCATTAGGGGCCATCCATAAAGTACGTCACACGAATATTATAACTTTTGAACCCCTCCCCCGTCCTTGTCACAGGTTATCACATTTTTATAACCCCCCCTCTCCTGATGTGACGTCACACATTTTTTCAATTTATGTATGTATTTAAAAATAATCGAGAGAAAACAGCTATTTTCATTTTTTACTTATTTTTATTAAATAATAATCTAATAAAATCAACATAAAGTCCAACATTTCATAAAACCGAAAAAACAAACGACTAGTTAGAAAATAATAAACGATTAATTATATTAATTAAAGATAAAAAACTTAATTATCGAGTGTCCATGGACTTTCGATCCACTCTTTTATATCAGCTATTACTGGTAAATCAGGCACTTCATTTTCGTTCTGAATTTGAACGTCAGGAACATCCTTAGTGTCGACATCATTCTCTTCCATCCATAAAGCATCGTCATCATTCATTAAACAGAGAATTTCTCGGGCACGTCTAGCCGCAATTCTTTGAGGACGAATTTTCGCTATAGGTAACATTTCTTGTTTTTTATGCGATTGTTTGTGTTGATTAGCGGCTTTATATGAGGAAAAATATAAACCACATACGCTACACGATCTTTTAAATATGTATGACTCGACACTAGGGCAATAACTATCGTATGGAACTTGTTTCAGATGGGATGATGCTCGGAGATTTAATGACAATTGTAGTAATAATGGAGCAAACTTAGCCTCGTTGTCATCACTTCCTGCGACAACATAACCATTTGATTTTTGTTTAATCAACACAGGTGGTAGTAAGAATCCTCCTTTTAATAATTGCCAAAGACTAGAACGTCGTACTGGGCAACATGTGATAGTCTTGCATTTTACAATTTGTAAAAAATATTGTGACTCACGTACGTGATTAGCATACCAAGTAGCATTATTTTTCAACATCATAGTAGGATTAGCTTCGAGTCTGGTGTCAGTTGGTACAACATATTCGGCAACTACAGGAAATTCATCAATGACTAATTTGCTCCAAATATCAGCTAACACATTTCCTGCACTTTCAAAGTTCCGTTTTTCTAGTTCCAAATCAGTAGTTCGATTACTTGAATAGAGATGTGACCCAAAATCATCATGATTTAATATTACACCAGTAAGTTCACAACTAAGAGGTGCCATGCGTCGTTCGACTCTGTTAAATGCACTCCTTCCTGGGGCATTTGTAGCTATAAAAATTGCATCTAAATCAAAATCTTTAAAATGTTTTATAGCTGAAATTATAACCCGCTCGTACCGTAGATTTTCATCAGGACCACCATCGCATGTGAAAATAAATACAGGTTTTACAAAACCTTCTCTAGTTCTTAATAAGTTTTCGAAAGTCGGTAATTCAGAAAGCTTATGAATGTCAATGGCATGAGTCTCTGCATTGGAAGATGAATGTTTTCCACTACGAATTGCTACGTATGTAGGACCAGAGTACGTCACAGCTTCAGGTGATCCTTCACCATCTTTTTTTATTAGAATGCCCGCATAAACAGATGGAATAAGTTTATGTTTCTCGGCGACTACAAAATCATGATCTGGCAATTGGACACGGTAATCAAGATGCATTAATATTGGTGCTTGAGCGTTAGCTGCTGTAATGCCTAAAGGTACACGTGCTTTATCATCCATCGATAAAAAAAAAACTTGGTCCGGACCCAAAATTGAAGCTACAGATTCAAGATTTCGTATAGTAGCGGTACAAAATTTGCCATCTTTATGCTTTGAATGTAACGTAGAGTCTGGTTTACAAAGCTTGACAGGAACGGTTACGACATGTTTTTTACCTTCCTCTGTATTTACTCGCTTGGGAAGAAGTCTCAAATACAATCCTGAGCGACTGATAGTATAGCCTTGCTTAAACAGTTCAGCTTGCAAGTCGTCTAATGTCTTACAACATCTTATAACTTCAGTACGACGGCGATCATCAGCTGCGCCACCAAAAAGAGCAATTGATTTTATTACTTCAAGTAAACCGGATTGATTTTCCTCAACTCTAGGCCGACCAAAAGTATTTCGAAGTTTAAGAGCAGTTGCTACATCAGGATTATTTTCACACAGTTCTAAAATTTTTTTTTTTAGTATCACGACTTTTTTTTTGGCGTTCCGCTGCGTCGATTTTTCTTTTCAATGAGGTCTTTTCTGCTTGAATATCTTTTCTTAATGTTGTTATTTTTTTGGTAGCATCATCTGTCGCTATACCAGCATCACGTGCTAATACTAAGCTATTGAGCTCAGATTCGAGTACAATAATTTTATTCTTGGAAGCGTGTTGACTAGGTGTTGGTTTAGCTACTATTTGAAGTGATTGACATCTACTCGATTCTGTCATAACATTTTTAATTTCTTCTGAATTACTCAGTTTAGTGTCCTTCTGTAATTAAAAGTAAACATGTAATATATTAAATAAAATTAGCAACCCCGAGTATTAAATATCAAGCAAAACTTCGAACAAACAGAGATAGAAAGATGTATGTAATTACGGACTATTTTATAATAATCTAAATTAAAGATGTTTAACTGATTTAACCTAATTAGTTGTATTATAAATTTTGAACTTACTTCACTGTCTTGTGGCTTTACTAGTGCTAATGCCTTTGATGAAGAAGGATTCTTTGAGAAAAAACTCAAAAGTGTCCCCTTTTTTTTGGTCAATTTCACTTGTAATTCTTTAATTTTTGATTCTGTCTCATCTTCAACGTTATCATTATTTTTTAATCTTTTCCATAAGGCGTTAACTTCTTCTTGTATGATTTGTTTTTTTTTGTCAGCATAGGCTGCACTATAGGCATCGAATAATCTGCGGTAAAGACTACCTAAATCAATCTTTTTGTTCATTTTAAAATAATTTAATAAATTAAAAATGTTAAAACAATTAAACTGAGAAGACTATGACTGCCACTCGGCAAAAGTCAATCGTGAAATAAACAAAGAGAATGTATTGAAGTCACTGCGCCGGCGCGTGAGGTAGCACTTGTCGAAGGTCTCGCAAACAACCGACGTGCGGAACGATAGAAAAGCGAGCGAGCACTCGCCGACGACTTAAACCTATTTAAATCCTTACCATTCAAAATTCTCGTGAATTTGAGTGTCTCACTTGCATTACAACGCCGCTCTAGAAGTTAAATGACGTTGCATGAGAGATTATCGCATAGCGAGAATGCTAAATTATTAATAAATATAGATCAAGTTCGTAAATTTTTAAAATTTTTAATTCACATCCAAACTTTGCGTTTTAGTATTTTAAATTTTAACATGTGACGTCACAAAAGTATTGACCCCCCCCATGCCCCTTGTCACACGATGTCACACTTCGGTGATACCCTCCCTCCCCATTAACGTGTGACGTACTTTATGGATGGCCCCTTATTACCTTGATAAATAGCCTGGTCCTTATCCTGTTAGTTTTCCTGATAAGATCCTTACTATTACCCTGTAGCCTCGATAAGCAGCCTGGGAATTTGTCCTTTTACTTTACCTAATAAAAGTCCTTATTTTTATCTTGATAAGTAGCCTAGAATTTGTCCTTATACTTCGTCTGATATGAGTCCTTTTTATTATTCTGACAATTGACTTAAAATCTTTCATCTTTATAATTTACAATAAATTAATTTTTATCTTCGATTACCTATCCATTCATTAATTCGATAGCTTCTTTAAATTTTAAAATTAAGTTTAAAATTGAGTATTTTATTTTATTTTATTTTTTAGGCGCGCAGTAGCCTATCGGATCCAGCCCTTGCTTACCAAAGCATTGGATCGGGTTCGAGTCCGGCGTACACCAATGAATATTTTCAATATTTAAGTGTATTATACTGCTCAGCCCAAGAAATAAAACGAGTTCCAATCTCAAAAGTCTACCCCCTAACGTAGTCGCTCACGACCTTAGTAGTTTATGCGACTTTAAACAAAATTAAGAAAAAAAAATTTTATTTTAAAGGTTACATTTGTTTAAACTCTTAAAAATTAGAATTATTTAAAAAAAGTAAACAAACAAAAGTAAAACGTGAAGTTGGAAATCGCAACGCAGCCAAATTTATTATTTATTATTTTGTATTTTTTTTTAAATGTTAAATCTCACATCTGATTGGTCAACGAAAATTTTGAATAACTCAAAAACTACTCAAAATTTTCAGTAACGACTAAGAAGTTTTCTGCTCAGAATCGTTTTCTCTATTCGAATATCTTCGCTGTAAAAGTAATTTTAGATCACCCTGTATTTCACCGATGGCCGATGAAGTTACATTGAATGACGCGAAGTTATAGATGATTGAAAAATAAAAATATAAATTTACGTGTTAATTAAAGGAGAAATTTCCAAATTCATTCAGCAAGTACTTAGAATTGAAATTAATAGATAGATAGATATCTTTATTTTATGCCAAACTACCCACTAAACCTTAAACCCCTTTTTCTCTTTCCCCTAATCCCTCATGGAAATCGCCGTCAGGCATTACTTCGTGAGGAGAGGATCTAGCTACTGCTCTTTCATCTGGTGGCTAAGGTGTTATTCTTTCCTCCTTCTAATTGGCGTCATTCGCTCTTCTTCTTTCTATGGACCGCAGGTCTAAGAGGACTCCCGTGACAAACGTGTTTGTGGCGTTCCAGGCAGCCTCTGATGACAGCATTGCTTCTACTATTGTCTCTGGTTGGATTTTCATCTTCAGGATATTCTCCAGCTCATCTGCAGTGAAGATACGCCCGGAAACAGCCGTGTCCTGATAACATCTGCGTAAGATAATAGTTGACCTCACCGTGACTCCGGTTTAGCCAAACGTTGATCCTTGATATGAGACGATGCGTCCACCTACCCTTCACTGTGGCATCCCACTGTAGTTGCCATCGACTTATGCTCTTTTGCCGTTCTTCTGTTCTAAGCTCCTCAGCGCTTAGTGTGGTTGACTTCTTTAGCCATAATTTATAGCTAAATTTGTCATTAAAGACAAATTTGGGAACTGGGGAAATAAAGGATAAAGGGGGGAGGAGGGACCTTACTCAGTAGGAATTTTTCGGTAACCGAAAAAATAATTCAGACAGCCCAGACCGGGACTCGAACCCGGATCATTTGGTTACGCGCCAAAGGCTCTACCAGTTAAGCTATCCGAGACATTGTCCGTAACTACCATTCCGTCACCTAATAATCCTTTCGTTGGTAAAGGATCCGTCTTTCCTCAGCTAAGACTCTGAGAGGCAAAGTTCTGGAAATGACACACACTGCTTCCATAGATATTGTGCGGAAGGCGCTCGCTACTCTTAAGGCACTCAGACGGTAGACTGGTCCAGCCTTTCTCCATGATTCTTGCTTCTCTAGTGCGTGCGCCCAGATAGATATTTCGTAAGTGAGCATTGATGTGACTACAGATGATAGCAGTAGTATTCTGCTCTGCTTTGGACCTCCGAGGTTTGGCATCAGTCGTGCTAAGCTAGCTACCACTGCTGATGCTTTTGCACTCACGTGTTCGACTTGCTGCTTAAAGTTGAGTCGGGTATCAAGCATCACTCCCAGATATCGGATATATGGTTGTGATGTGATTTCTTGTTCTCCGACTTTCACCTTTATGGTCTCTATCACTTTTCTGCTGGTAATAAGCACAGCCTCAGTCTTCTGTTTAGCCAGTTGTAGATTCATTGAGTCCATCCACTGGTTAATTTTCTCAAAAGTGATACCGAACATGTGATTTATCTCATCTAGGTGTTTAGCAACGATTACGACAGCTATATCATCTGCATATGCAACAAGCTTGACACTTCTTGGAAGAGTCAGTCTCAGCAAGCCATCATACATGACATTCCACAGAAGTGGACCCAGAACGGAACCCTGGGGTACACCTCCGGTAATGTCATACTCTTTTGGACCATTCTTCGTGTCGTATCTCAGGATTCTGTCCGTGAAGTAGCTAGCCACTATCCTACGTAGGTATCCTGGTACGTTTTTCTCTTCCAGGGCTTGCATAATGCAGTCCCAGTTGGCGGAGTTGAAGGCATTTTTGATGTCCAAAGTGGCCACCAGGCAGTACTTCTTCGCTCCACCCTTCCCTCTGATCCCTTCGATTGCCTCCTTGGCCGTTGCAACAACCAGATTGATTGCGTCCAGGGTTGATCGTCGTTTTCGAAAACCATACTGATTATCTGCCAGGAGTAGATCGACAACTGCTTCTTTTCTTTGGTGGATTATACGCTCAAAAATCTTACCTGCCGTGTCTAACATACAAAGTGGTCAATAAGATGACGGTTCTTCTGGTGACTTTTTCTCTTTTGAATGTCATCCATTTCATTCTGCGCTAATAGGTAGTTAAACTCGCTTTGTTCGGGGAACAACGCGTTTACGATCTTCTGTAGGAGTTAAGGACACGTGGGTGATGGCATTAGCTGGTTTATAAGATGGGTCATGACCACCTTATACGGCTTACCCCACAGATCTTTGTCCACCTCGTTGATGAGCTGCTTCCAGCATTTTCTTTTGCTATCTTTGATGGCTTTGTTCAGGGATTGATCGGCTTTTTTGTACTCTGTGACCAGCTCCGCAGAGTTAGGTCGTCGGTAGCCACGCTGAGATATTCTTCTCTTCTGATGACACTCTTTACGAAGGGCGCTGATGTGGTCGTTCCATCAGTGAACGGAAGGTCTTGTGTTCATACCACGTCTACGAGACATACTGGCGTCACAAGCCTGGGTTACTCTTTTCATCAGGTCCTTGGTCTTCTCTTCTGCGCAGCCCGCAATAATCTGGTCACTATTGAGAGCTACTAACAATGCACTTGGGTCAAGAGTTTTTTACCTTCCAATCAATGGTGTTAAGTTGCTTTTTAGGGTCTTCTCGGGCTCTGGACGTTTGATATTTCCCAGAGAAATTGTGGTCGCTGGTTGTGTAGATATCCATCACCTTCCAGTTGATATTATCTCTGGTGAGGCTGCTACTGACGAAAGTGAGATCTACAATAGAACATGCGTCTCCTTTGGTGTAGGTTGGTGTATCACCACTGTTGAGCAGTACTACATCTAATGTAGAAAAGGCTTCTAGTAGTTCCTTTCCTCGCGCGTTTGTATACTTGCTGCCCCAGTCTACTGCCCAGGCGTTGAAGTCCCCGGCTATTGCCACTGGGTGGCAATGCTTCGCGGCCTCGGTAAGTCGATCCAGAAATGAGGTGAATTCGACAGTAGAGAGGCTAGGTGGTGCGTAACAGCTATAGAAGCGGATGCCCTCTACTGATACTGCTACAAAGCCGGCATTGCTGTTGTCGACTGCATTTTGGAAAAGGAGCTTGCCACATGACCAGATGACAGCTTTGGATGTGCTGTCAGATTCCCAGCGTTGGGTACTCAGGTGTTTATATGGTTCTGCTATCAGTACCAAGTCAAGCTCTAGTTCTCGCACGGATTGCATGAGCAGGTCATGCGCTGCGTCACAATGGTTGAGATTGAGCTGCAGTATCCTCATGTTTGTTTGTTCGTCAACTTCTGGAGTGCCTCCTGAAATAACGGGCACTTATAAGTACCGGCATGGTGGGCAACATTCTCTGCACTTTCAATCTCAGCACATAATGCACATTTGGCTGGATTTTTACAATCAGCAATCTTGTGCCCTTCGTGTCCGCACCTGATGCAAAGCTTCGACCGGTCCACCTTGCTTCTGCACTGGGATCCATGATTTCTGAAATGCCAGCATTTAATGCATTGAATAGGTCTCTTCGTTGCCCTTATTCGGCAATTAACCCAACCAATCCGGATTTTGCTACTTCCATCCAGTCGTTTCTGTGCTGTTGCTGCTGGTAGAATTACTGTTGCAATTTGAGTACCTCTATAGGCCTTACGGATCTTGATTGCCTCTAGTAGTAACTCACAGCCATCTCTAGCTTCCTTTTGTAGGGCACCCCGGATGTCGTCTTTCGTTGTGTCATTATCGACGTCTCGGATCTCAATTATCTCCTGTGGTCCTTTGCAGGTGACTCTTGCGTCTTCTTTCAGTATGTCTGCAATGGTATTTCTCAATGTTTGGCCTTTGTCGGTGTTCTTCCTCGAAAGAGTTATCAGCATATCTCCAGCATTGGTCTTATGGATCTTCTCTACCGTACTACGGACCTGATCATCAGGGACGTCCTGTTTTATTCGGCGCAGGATCTCGGCGTACTTTTCTTTCTCTGTCAGCCGGATGATGAGAGCATCCGGTCTGATCCATTTCCGCGGTTTCTTTCGCTTGGGTTCAGATCGGGGCTCCTTTTTCATCTGTTTTGGGAGCACCTCTTTCTTCTGTCGCTTTAGCTCTTTCTTGGACTGAACTTTTTGCCAAACCGACGCTTTTTCCTGTTCGTCGCTTCGCCGCTACTGCCGCTCCTTGCGGAGGGCTTTTCTTCAAACCCTTTTTCTTCACGACTTGGCTGATTGCAGGGTCAGGAGAAGGTCGATCTTTTCTCTTACCTGACTTGCTGCTGGCTTTACTTTTGTCTTCCGCGACTGATTCACCGTCATCTTCGGCTCCGGTGTCCATTGCTTCGTCAGTCATGACGACAGCCTGACAGGCTTTCTCCGGTGTAGCATGGGAAATGCGCTGCAATGATGAGCGCCACTCCTCGTCCAGCTTCTTAAACCTTTGAAGGGCGTTAGCTACACCAGTCGTCTTGGCCTTTATCTCTTTGTAAATGTTGACCTTTGGTTGGACGAAATCATTCAACTCACTGATCAGCTTTTCAAGGCGTTCGAGCGCTTGCGAACGCTTCATTACAGCGCTTGCGTCCATCGCTGCTTGTTGGGCATGTAGCCCATTTCCACTCTTGTTTGTTTCCTGTAAATTACTCATAATTTTTTGATTTACCAGCGCATCGTACGGAGTGGAGCAGGTTGTCATAACTAGGAACGGGTGTACCCCTGGAGATAGTACTCCTACCCCAGTTCCCTGAGGCCTAGTCGACACTTAGCCAGTCCCGGAATACACGGACGGACTAGACTCGCTCGGAGCGGTGAAGATTCCGATCTCTAGCACTCACTGCGTACTCCCTGATCAAGGCCCGAGGTGGCTGGCTCCTGATCTATTGCTGTAACTTACACTTCGGCAGAGCAAGCTTACATCAGTCGTGGCCTGCGTCGTCGGAAACTATGACACAGGTTCAGGTGAGAACGATCTTCTTCTTGCTAGGTCAGTTAGTATGACCAACCCATTAAGGGGAGTTTTGTCCACGGAAGCGTATTTTATTTAGCTCCTACCCTCTGTACCTTGTCAACTAAGAGACTCAGTGTCATCCAAGGACAGCGAGCGTTCTCCCATCCGCTCAGGGAGACGCGTTCGGTAGCAGTATCTCTTCTGCCCCGAGTGTGTGTGTATATGTGTGTGTGTGTGTGTGTGTGTGTGTGTGTGTTTTTTTGTAGGGGGGGGAATCCTTTTTACGGATTCTAGGCATAGCTGTTTGGCCTGGATATGTGGCGACTCGACGCAGCGTCATACTAACTCGACACTAACGCCCCTACCCACTAAACCCTAAACCCCTTTCTCTTCTATCCTCTGATCCCCCATGGTACCGCCGTAAGGCATTTCTTCGCGGGGGGAGGAATTAGCTGCCGCTCTTCCTTCTGGTGGCTAAGATGTTTTTTATTTCTATCTCCCTTCTAGTTTCTGTTTTCTGCTCTTTTTCTCTCGATGGACCGCAACTCTGTAAGCACTTCAGTGGCAAAGGTGCTCGTGGCGTTCCAGACAGCTTCTGATGACAGCATTTCTTCTACTATTGTCTCCGGTTGAATTCTCTTTTTTAGAATCTTCTCTAATTCATCGCGCTGTTGGTTAAAACGAGGACATGCAAAGATCACGTGCTCCACGTCTTCAGCGACACCTGGGCAGGATGGGCACTCCGGAGAATCGTCGTGCTTAAAGCGGTGAAGATAGGCTCGGAAGCAGCCGTGTCCTGACAACATCTGCGTAAGGTAGTAGTTAACCTCTCCATGACTCCGGTTCAGCCAGTCGTCGATCCTCGGTATAAGACGATACGTCCATCTTCCTTTTTCTGCAGCGTCCCACTGGAGCTGCCATCGGTCGAAGCTGTTTTGCCGTTCTTCAGTTCTGAGCTCTTCAGCGCTTAGTGTAGTTGACCTTTTACGATGATAAAGGTTCCGTCTTTCCTCAGCGAGGACTCTGAGAGGCAGAGTTCCGGAAATAACGCACACTGCTTCCTCGGATATTGTGCGGAAGGCGCTGGCGACTCTTAAGGCACACCGTCGGTATACTGGTCCAGCCTTCCTCCATGATTCTTGCATCTCGAGAGCGTTGGTCCAAATAGATATACCATATGTAAGCACCGATGTGACTACAGATGATAACAGTACCCTTCTGCTCTGCTTTGGCCCTCCGATGTTCGGCATCAGTCGTGCTAGACTTGTTCCCACTGCTGACGCCTTGGCACTGACGTGTTCTACCTGCTGCTTAAAGTTGAGTCGGGCATCAAGCATCACTCCTAAATATCGAATATAAGGTTGTGATGTGATTTCTTGTTCGGCGACTTTCAGCTTAATTGTCTCTACCACTTTCCTGCTGGTAATAAGCACTGCCTCAGTTTTGTGTTGCGCCAGTTGCAGGTTCACTGCGTCCATCCACCGGTTAACGCGCTCGAAAGTGAGATCGAACACATGGTTTATCTCGTCAAGATGTTTGGCAACGATCACTATGGCTACGTCGTCTGCATATGCTACGAGTTTGACGTTTCTTGGCAGAGTTAGTCTTAATAGGCCGTCATACATAATATTCCACAGGAGCGGGCCTAGAACTGAACCTTGTGGTACACCTCCAGAAATAGCATACTCCCTTGGACCGTTCTTCGTGTCATACTTCAGGACCCTGTTTTCAAAGTAGCTTGCTACGATCTTAAGAAGGTATTCTGGTACATTCTTCTCTTGGAGGGCCTGCATGATGCATTCCCAATTGGCGGAGTTGAAGGCATTTCTGATGTCTAGGGTCACCACCAGGCAATACTTCTTCGTTCCACCCTTCCATCTGGTTCCTGCGATTGCTTCCTTGGCCGTATCAACAACCAGTTTGATTGCGTCCAGGGTTGATCGTCCTTTCCGGAATCCATACTGATTGTCTGCCAGGAGTGGGTCGACTACTGCTTCAATTCTCTGGTGAATTATGCGTTCGAATATCTTACCCGCTGTATCTAGCATGCAAAGTGGGCGGTAAGATGACGGTTCATCCGGTGGCTGTTTCCCTTTAGGAAGCAGCACTAACCGTTGCTGTTTCCACTTTCGAGGAAAAATCCCTTCTTTGAGGCAGGTGTTGTAAACATCCAGGAATAATGCCGGTGCTGCCTTTATAGCTGTTTTTAAGGCAATGTTAGGGATTCCGTCTAATCCCGGTGCTTTATTATTCCCTACGCGGTTGCAAGCCTCCGTCAGTTCTTCTTCCGTGACAGTTGGAATGTCCTCCAGTTCTCCTTGAGCTAGCTGGTATTGAAGCTCGCGTTGCTGCGGAAACAGCGCGGTAACGATTCTCTGCAGAAGTTGTGGGCATGTGGGTGCCGGCATTTGTTTGACTTTTAGGTGATTCATGACCACCTTGTACGGCCTACCCCACAGGTCTTTGTCCACCTCGTTGATGAGCTCTTTCCAGCATTGCCTCTTACTATCCTTGATGGCTTTGTTCAGTAATCGACGGGCTTTTTTGTACTCTGCGACCAGCTCCGCAGAGTTAGGTCGTCGATAGCCACGCTGGGATATTCTCCTTTTCTTTAGACACTCTTTCCGAAGAACGCTGATGTGGTCGTTCCACCAGTGTACTGCCGGGCGTTGGCTTATGCTGCATTTCCGGACCATACTTGCGTCACAGGCCTGGACAACTCTTTTCATCAGGTCCTTGGTCATTTCTTCTGCGGGTCCAGTAGTAATCGGTTCACTATTCAGGGCTATTATCAATGTGCTTGTGTCAAAAGACTTCACTTTCCATCCAATGGTATTGAGTGACTTGATTGGTCTTCTTGTATTCCGGTCATGTAATATTTCCCAGAGAATTGCCTTGTGGTCGCTGGCTGTGTAGATATCCATCACCTTCCAGTCGTATTTCCCACTGATGAGGCTGCTGCTGACGAAAGTAAGATCTACAATAGAGCTTGCTTCCCCTTTAGTATAGGTTGGCGTATCACCACTGTTGAGCTGGACTACATCTAGTGTAGAGAAAGCTTCGAGGAGTGCTTTTCCTCGCGCATTTGTCTGCTTGCTGCCCCAGTCTACTGCCCAGGAGTTGAAGTCACCGGCAATCGCGACCGGATAATGCTGCTTGGCGTCCTCGGTCAGTTTGTCCAAGAATTCAGTGAATTCAACAATGGATAGGCTAGGTGGTGCATAACAGCTGTAGAAACGGATGCCGTTAACTGTTGCTGCTACAAAGCCGGCATTATCATTGTTAACTACACTCTGGAAGGGATGCTTACCACAAGACCAGATGACAGTCTTGGTGGTGCTGTCAGATTCCCAAGGCTGGGTATTCAGGTATCTATATGGCTCTGCTATCATTACTAAGTCTAACTCTAGTTCTCTTGCTGTTTGCATAAGCAGATCATGTGCAGCTTCGCAATGGTTTAGATTTAGCTGCAATATCTTCATGTCTGTTTGTTTGTTATCTTCTGGAGTGCCTCTTTAAATACTGGGCACCTGGATGCGCCGGCATGATGAGCCGAGTTCTCCGCACTTTGATCCGCGCATAATACACATTTCGCTGGGTTTTTGCATTCAGCAATCTTGTGTCCCTCTTGTCCGCACCTAATACATAGCTTAGACCGATCCACATTGCTCTTGCACTGGGATCCAAGATGTCCAAAGTGCCAGCACTTGAAACATTGGATTGGTCTCCTCGTAACTCTGATTCGGCAGTTGGTCTAGCCGATCCGGACTTTACCGCTTCCTGCCAATATCTTGCGCGCTGCAGCTGCTGGTAGTGTCACAACAGCTGTCTGAGTACCTCTGTAGGCCTTATGAATCTTAATTGTCCCTAGTGGTATCTCGCAGGTTTCTCCGATTTCCGTTTGCAATGCAGCCTGAATATCCTCCTTGGTTGTGGTACCGTCAAGATCTCGGATTTCGACGTCTTCCTGTGGCCCTTTGCAGATTACCTTCGCGTCTTCTTGGAGGATGTCCGCGATGGTCTTCTGTAAGGCTTGGCCTCGGTCAGCGCTCTTCCTCGAAAGCGTAATCAGCAAGCTCCCGGTCCTAGTTCTTTGGATCTTATCCACTGTAGTACGGACCTGTTCGTCAGGGACGTCCTGCTTTATTCGCTTCAGAATTTCAGCATACTTTGCCGTCTCTGCGGGGCGGATGATCAGTGCGTCCGGCCTAATCCGTTTGCGCGGTTCTTTCCGATTAGGCTCTGGCCTGGACTCTTTCGGCGGTTGCTTCTGGAGCTTTTCTACTGCTTGCTCTCTCTTGGACTTCCTTGACTGGACTTTTTGCCATTCATTCACCTCCTTTTTTCCGCCGTTCTGTGTTACCGCGTTTTTCGGGGGACTTGGTTTAAGGTCCTTCTTTTTCTTAGTACGGCTGGTCATTGAGTCTGGGGAATTTCGTTCTTTCCTTTTCCCAGGCCTGATTTCAGTTCCAGTTTCCTCTCCGTCTCCGACAACTGACTCGACGTCACCCTCGCCACCTGTGTCCATCTCCTCGACAAACGTGTCGGCTTTTGCTGGTGGAACCGCTGTCACACTCGTCTTCATCACGATATTACCGTGTTGTTGTTGGGTTTCCTGCCATTCTTGGTCCAGTTTTTTGAACCTTCTCAGGGCACTGCAGATGTTCGTCGACTTCGACTTGATCTCCTTGTGGACATTTTGCTTGGTTTGGAGAAAGTCCTGCAGTCCACAGACTAGCTCCTCCAGATGTGCCAGCGCATCTGTCCTCTTCATCTTTGCACTAAGTAGCAGTGCGTCTTGCTGGGCATGAAGCCCGTTTTCACTCTTGTTTGTTTCCTGTGCATTACTCATACTTTTTAATTTACCAGCGCATCGTACGGAGTGGAGCAGGTTGTCATAACTAGGAACGGGTGTACCCCTGGAGATAGTACTCCTACCCCAGTTCCCTGAGGCCTAGCCGACACTTAGCCAGTCCCGGAATACACGGACGGACTAGACTCGCTCGGAGCGGTGAAGATTCCGATCTCTAACACTCACTGCGTACTTCCTGATCAAGGCCCGAAGTGGCTGGCTCCTGATCCACTGCTGCAACTTACACCTCGGTAGAGCAAGCTCACATCAGCCGTGGCCTGCATCGTCGGAAACTACGATACAGGTTCCGGTCACTCCCAGTGGGTCACAGCAGAGAACGATCGTCTTGTTAGGTCAGTTAGTGCGACCAACCCATTAAAGGGGAGTTTTGTCCACGGGAGCGTATTTTGTTTGGTTATTTTGCTTGGCTCCTACCCGCTGTACCTCATCAACTAAGAGATTAAGTGTCATCCAAGGACAGCGAGCGTTCTCCCATCCGCTCGGGGAGACGCGCCCGGTAGCAGTATCTCTTCTGCCCCGAGTGTGTGTGTGTGTGTGTGTGTGTGTGTGTGTGTGTGTGTGTGTATGTGTGTGTGTGTATGTGTGTGTAAATCTCTCATAACTTTTGAACGGATCATCTGATTTGATCGAAATAAGCGGCGTTCTGAAGAGTTTCTTCGCCCCTATAATTCTGATACTAATTTACAGAATTTGAGTCGATCAATTTTGAGAAATCTAAAAAATAAAATTTTCAAAAATTCGTTTTTTTGAAATATCTTTCAAACGGCTGAACCGATCAATTCTAAAAACTAATCTGCTCTTAACTTTAAAAAACCACGTTGATTGCCACCAGCCCGGTCAAAATCGGTTGATTTTCTCGTGAGATATCGTTGTCGAAAAAAATTGGAAAAAATGTTTTTTTCAGAATTTCTATGAAATTTTTAATCTGACCAGTTTACCCTTAAAGATTTTTTAATTAACTCAAAAAACTGCGTTGAATGCCTTAAACCGCGAGAAAATTAGTTAATTAGTTCAAAAGTTATTGCGGTTTGAAAATTCACAAAATAGTGTTTTATAACACTTCTATTAGCCTTTTGAGCTTGAAGAGCTCAAAAGTACAAAACAGCGATTTATTTAAGCTCGGAGAGCTCAAAATTACACAAAAATTATATTTTTGAGCTCGAATAGCTTAAAAAATAAGTGAATTGTTGAGCACTTAGGTATGGAGGTAGCGGGAAGTTGCAGGGATGGCCTTTAGGGTCAACCATTTTCCTAATTTTTTTTCAATTGAGAAATTAGTATTTTAGAATTTTTTATTTAAAAAATTAATTTTTTTATTAATTTAATGAAAATAAAAGAGCGACTGCGTGGCCGAGCGGTTTCAGTCTTACACTGCCCGTACAACAATCGCTCAGGCGTAGGTTCGAGCCCTGGCAGTCGCAGTTTTCCTGCGATTTCCAAGGCTTGCTCCTTTGCCGACTGTACCCTGGCCAAATTTCTGTGGTTTCCTTGGTCACTGTGCTAAGGGGCAGGGCACAGGCAAATACGGGTGCAGATTGTAAGTTAACTACAGCCGCTGAGGAGGTATATGTATTGTAAATAGTCCAGTAAAAGAGGGATGTAAGTCCTACGTGTCTAGGCCGGAAGGCTGACGGGTAAGTTCCAAAAAAAAAAAAAAAAAAAAATTAAATGAAAATAAATAAATTTTACATATTTTTCAAATTACTCTACATTTTTAAAAAACTTAAAAAAAAAATTATTGTTGTAGAACCAATCGGTTACCGTGTTTAATCCGGTTTAAAATTTACAAAAAGTAAATTTTTTTTTCATTTTTTAAATACAATATGAAATTGATATTATTATTTTTTTTCATGCAATATTATGCTAAATAAAAAAAATCTTTTGTATGAATTATAAATTTACTACGAAATGTAATTTTCAGTTATTTATTCATGTATTATTAAAACTATTTGAGAATTTTGGAAAAAATTAAAATAATCAATGAAATATTCATAAATCTAACAACATTTCAATTAGTTACAATTAAAAGACATCACCTTGGAGTAATCAGATGTTCCGCACTGTCGAAACTTGTATTAAAAATCTCAAAAATCTATCTCCGATAGATGGCGCATGGCCGCAGAATTGTTTTTTTCTAGATACTTAACTTTGAAGTGTTAAGTTCCGAAAAGAGTATAATTTTTGTACTCTAATACAGAGTGTATCTGTTTTTGGATAAAGTTGTACAGACAACTAAAATGAATGTTGTATCAACTTTATTATAATTGTAAATGTATTTATCAATTTTACTTAGGCTTCAGATTTTTCTATATCTTGATAAGTCCATATCAACCCTGATCAAGTCTGATATTGTCAATTTTTATATTAGGTCTGATCAGAATATTTTTTCACGAGATATAGTTGGATATGATTAGATCTGGACATTTTTTGGATCCGATCATATATGATTAAACATGATATATATATATATATATATATATATATATATATATATATATATATATATATATATATATATTTATATAAACATGTCTGTCCATATGTAAACAGATGAAGTTATGTATGATTAGACCTGGCCAATTTGTCGATCTGATAATATATGAGTGATTATACACGATCATAGATAAACATATCTGTTCATATATAATCAGATCAAGTCATGTATGATCAGACCTGACCAATTTTTGGATCTGATCATATATAGACGATTATGCATGATTATATATGATTAGCAAAATCTTTTTTCATCGGGATATTTTTATTAATCAGAAGTCAACAAGGATTTTACAAGAATTTTTTAAATGGGCCGAAATATATATAATCGGTATTACAGCATCTTCTTCTTCATCTTCAAAGCTACCGTCCACTTCATTGTCATCTAGCTATACTGCATCTTCCGTACCAGTGTTTTCATCTCCTAATATGAATAATAGCTCTCGAGCTCGACGAGTTGGTTGTATACGCCGAACTACTTCAACTTTTCTTTTCTGTGTTGGATGTAAATTTTTTTAATGCTGTAGTAAGATTTTATTAGACGTGTGATATAGGCCTCATTCTTTGCATGTTCTACCCGCCAATTTATCGTTGACTGACGAAAAAAACCAATGATAAGGAATTTGTTGAAAATCTGCAGCTTTAGGCTGAAGTTTCAATGCAAGACGAGCAAATAGGTTAAGAAATGTACTATCTTCAGAATTCACTTGCGATACCATTAATCCGTTTTGAGTTTGATGTAATTTAATTGGTGGAGGCAAAAATCCGTTTGGAAGTAAATTTCTCAAATTACTTCTACATTGGCCACAGCAGTCTTTGTTTAAGCATTTAAAAATTTGCAATAAGTATTGTGATTCACGAGCATGCTTACAGTACTAATCATCGATTAATATTTGTACATTCCCGTGAAAAAATTTTCTGATCAGACTATTTCAGGCCTGATATGGAAATTAGCCATATCAGACTATGTATGCCATGATATAAGTATATCAGACTATGTTCCCGACCCGGTAAAAAGAATTATATATCATTATATTACATAATTATAAATGAAAAATGGCCCTATATAATTATCATGTATAATTAGGTATAATTATATATAATTATTTCCATAGGAAAAATAAAATCGGCACGAGTGGGAATTGAACGGTGGACCTACCGCTTGAAAAACTAATTCACTACCCGTTTACCTAACCCGTGCAAAAATGATATGATATCATTATGAATATCATAATGAATCTCATATTTTGACACTAATATGAGATTCATATAAAAGCCATATCAATACATTTGAAAACATTTGAAACCTGTAATAAGTAAAATACTTATGGAAACGAATTTTTGATGTGAAACATCTATAGGCTCACTTGTAAACCGAATTGTTGGCGTGGCGACGCTTGCCATGGCGACAGGTCACCACGCTATACTAAGGTATACATATATATATTTTGTGTGTAGTAGAGTGTACGGTGTGGCGACGGGTCGCCACGCTATACTGAGGTATACATATATATATATATATATATATATATATATATATATATATACATATATATATATATATATTTTATATGTAGTAGAGTGTACGGTGTGGCTTCTCACTCAGTTTGACGTTGTTGTTTACTACGTTACACATAACCTGCGTTTTATTTAATTTTGATGTGAAACATTTTTATTTTAATTTTTGACAATAAAATATGTGTGATAGTGATAACTCAGAAGATCAAAGTGATCAACCTTGTGCAAAGAAAGTGAAACTACACTATGACATACTACCAAGTCATTA
This sequence comes from Cotesia glomerata, assembly GCF_020080835.1. Taxonomy (NCBI): domain Eukaryota; kingdom Metazoa; phylum Arthropoda; class Insecta; order Hymenoptera; family Braconidae; genus Cotesia; species Cotesia glomerata. The sequence goes on from NC_058160.1 coordinate 14,130,543, forward strand.
GTAAGTAGATCGTATTTTTCAAGTGTCCATAAATATAATTATTATATTTTTATATTTAATTAATTATATTCATATTAATCATATTAGTAATTATATAAATTATATTAAGATTAATAATTATATAAATTATATTAATATTATCTTCAATTAATTATTTTTTTATTATTCATGAAGGAATTAATATGGAAAAATTCATTAATAAAATTTATATTTGCAAATCTTTAGTCATATATTGCAATAATTAACTAAGATTTGAGTTCATGAGTATATTGAAGCCACACTCAAAATTTTTTTTCTTTTTCTTGTGTATTTTAATATCATATTTTTTTAAATATTTCAGTTCCCAACAATTATCACAGGGATCACAAAATATTATTATTGAAACTGGACGCCACCCTGATCAGTTAAACACAAGGCATACTATCAATGTTGTGTAAGACTTTATTAATCGAATAGTACCAGACTATTTTAATTTTTATCTTAGATTTTATTAACATATTTATATTTTTTTTCAGAGTAAACAATAGTAAAAGAGAACGTCAAAAACAATACAGGGAGCGGAACAGAGACAAATTGAAACATCGTGAAGCGGAAAGAAGAAAGCGTATACAATCTTCACAAAGCATTATCGGACCGTATACCTCTTCAAACTCAAATATAATGGAAGTAAATAATGAAGAACCAGTAACTGCTATTTCATCTACTCTTCAAAATAAAAGAGACCGTCAAAAAAGATACAGGGAAAAGAACAGAGAAAAATTGAGTCAGCGTGAAGCGGAAAGAAGGAGACGTCTACAGAATGCAGAAAGTATTATAGAATTACATACTTCTCCAAATATAGAAAATAGAGAAATAATTACAGAACCAATAATCATAATAGATGAAGTAAGTACAAATTCTCGAAATTTAACTGGTTTGGGAGAAATGGAGCATAAAGTGTTTGACATATCTCAGCAAAATTTAAGTAACCTATCAAGCGCAAATATTGCGGAAATTCCGAAAAACTACAGTCAATTTAGATACCATAAAACAGCTCATGAATATTTCATCGATAACTTTAAAAATAATGAATTTGGACATACTTGTTCAATTTGTGATCGACTTTGGTTTGAAAAAGATTCAAAGAAACCATCTACATCTGGAAATATAATTAATACAATAGCCAATGTGCAAAATGTGGATTCCCTTAAAATTTGCTCTACTTGTAAATCAGCATTAGATAAAGAAAAGATTTCTAACTTGTCAGTTTATAATGGATTTCATTAGCCAAAAAAAACCACAGCATTTACCAAAAATCGATTTCATCACTGAAAGGCTTATTTCTCCACGAATTCCTTTTATGCAAATAAGAAGATTAAGACACGTTCAAGGACAATTCGGTATATACGGACAAATTATCAATGTTCCTGTTGTTATTGATACAATGGTACGATCACTTCCAAGAAATGTCAATGATGAACATTGCATTTATGTACATATTAAAAAATCATATTAAAAAAAAAATGATTCATAAAAGTAGTTTTGTGCATGGCTTAATTAACATCGGATCAATTAAAAAATGGTTATACTATTTGATTACTACACCTTTATATCAGCATTACAAAATAACAGTTGATAAATCATTTTTTAATCAAGAAACACCACTAATTACACAACAGAACATAGATGAATTTAGCGAAAATATTGATCTTGAAGAAAACCTTACTGCTCAACAACAAACTTTGGTATGGAATGAGGAAAAATATTTGCGATTAGCGCCAGGGCAACAGAATATCCCACAGAGTTTATTATTCGACGAGCATGCCGAAAATCTATCATTTCCCAGTATTTACATGGGACACTTTAGAAAATTCAGAGATACAGTCAACGTTACGCCTTTTATGATGGCATCTAGTGAATTGCGGCGTAAGGATCGTCGAGGAGTCGATCCTTATCACTTGTTATATATGGCTGTAAAAATTATGAGACTGCGAGTTCGTGACTGTTTAACGATCGCCTTTAAACATGTTGGTACAAATAGCAATATAACCAAGGAAAAAGTTCAATCTGAAGCCTATATTCATAACTGCATGGAGTCAAATCTAGCTTTCTTACGTTCAATACCAAATTCAGTTTGGTACTGGTCTTCAAGGAAAAAAGATTTATTTGCAATGATGCGGCAGCTAGGGAAGCCAACTGCATTCATGACACTAAGCGCAAATGAAATAGGGAGGCCGGATTTATTAACATTGCTGTATAAATTAGCTGAAGGAAAAGAAGATGTGCAAAATCTCATCGTACCAGAACTCAATTTTATCCAAAAAAGTTCATTAATTAACAACGATGCTGCAACAAGTGCTATTTATTTTAACAAGCCAGTTTATGTTATAATGACGATTTTACAATCAAAGAAGTTCAGTCCTTTTGGTAAATTTAGAGTCATAAACTACTTTCTGAGAGTTGAATTTCAACATCGTGGAAGTCCATATTGCAAAATTTAAACGACAAAATGTTAGAGCCGCTGGAGTGGCCATTTACAAAAACAACAACACTTCACATGTTACTACACTCAACATGGATCTAGCAGTTCAAAATGCTACAGAAGTTCATGTTTCCCAAACATCTATTGGTGATATGTGTGCTTCACATGTTAAACTAGAAGACGGAAGTGAATTAATTATGATTGTAGTATACATTTCACCTAATAACAAAATGGATCATATAATTTCATTTTTACGTGAAAGGTTATTTCCTTATAGTCAAAGAGGTTCAATAATTTTTAAAACGAATAAACATAAACTACCATTAATTTTAGCTGGAGATTTTAATGTAAATTTTGTAAGAGCCGAATCAATGCCATTAATGACATTTCTTCAAAACGAATTTCAATTGCAAATCAACAACAATCCAAGAGAATCTACTACCAAATATGGAACAACAATAGATGCTGTATTTGTGAGATATCTTGATAATGTTTCATCCAATACTTTTGTAACGTACTTTAGTTATCATCGACCAATCGTCACAGTAATACCGGCAGAGGAAACATCGAATATAACTATAACTGAAGTCACAGATAAAAATATTTGAATTGTGGCCACTTGATATTAATATCGAATTTTTATATCACATGTAAATAAATGTTTATTAAATAAAGTTACCATTTTCTGTAAGAAATTCGTAATACTTCATTTTTTCATTAGGCTATATTTAATTCCTGTAATAATATTATCTTTTATGCATATTACTTGTACACACACGATGTTTCACATCTGACAGGCGTCCCATGACGGCTCACATTTTTTTGTTAACTAGATTATAAAATTTTTATTTTTCTTGTTGGAGAAAGAAAATTTCTAGTAATTTGATTATGTTTTATTATAAAAGTTGATCTACACGGATCGGTCACATGGGGATTCGTGACCAATCCAAAGTGACAAACGCATAATTTCATACTGAAGTCATAATAGTATCTACGTAAACTCATGATGGAATCAGGCTGAAATTTTTCAAATTCATTATGATATTGTAATGATATTGTTGCCTTTTATTCATAATTCAAGAAAAAAATTTTTTATTACTGTTGGAAATTTGTCAGGATAGTATCTCCATGATGATATTTACATAATTTCATTATGAAATCATAATGATATTGAATTGAATTCAAAATTTAATGATGGTCATATTTGCATAAAATCATAATAATATTGTTAGCCTTTTTAAATCATGATATAAAGTTATTGAGTCATAACTATATACAGGATATAATGCAAAATAATTAAATTAAAGAAATTTTTAGGACGATGTAAATTGTTTTTAAAATAAAAAATAATTATCTTGAGACGAAAAAATTTTTTCAGTTAAAAATTTTTTTTAAACCTAGATAATCAATGTTTTTCTAAATATTCTTCCAAGTTAAGAAAATCAAGGAGGAAAGTTAAGTAGTTTAACAGTATAGTGCATGATAAAAATATTGTTTTTCTCAATTGTTATACATTTCCTCTGATTAACAGAAAAAATGAAAATTTTACTAATCTACTTAAAAAATATTCTTTCTCACAGGTATTTTACTTATTACGGGTGTCCAAAGTATTGATATGGCGCTTATATGAATCTCATATTAGTGCCAAAATATGAGATTCATTATGATATTCATTATGAGCTTCATAATGATATCATATCATTTTTACACGGAATAAGACTTACTTGGAGAACAAAGTTTATTATAACTACAAGTAATGCAAATCGTATACATGATCGATTCGTCGTGAACAAAATTATTTATCCAATTTATTAATTACTAGCCGGTCTCTTGTATGTACAAAGATTATTTATGTTGTAAGTTAAAAAAAATTATCCATAGATTTAAAAGCGATGCTCAATGAATTACGATACGCTGACAATACATTTATCACTTTAAGTTACCTATTATGTTTTATAAAATCTAATTGTTAAGAGTAATTGAGTAAAGTAGCTGAACGAAGTATATATTATTTTTGATTGTTAATTGTAAGCATTATTTTTTCAAAGGAAAACATCGTTTGTCAAATTATTATCCACTAGCAGTCCACCCCGGCTTCGCACGGCTATTTAACAAAAATTTCAACATTAATTATGATGTTATATAGCTTACGTCACCCGGGGATTGTGTAGCTTCACAACAGTGAAAGAATTTTTCAAATCGGTTCAGTAGTTTCGGAGCCTATTCGATGCAAACAAACAAACAAACAAACAATCAAATCTTTCCTCTTTATAATATTAGTATAGATTAACTGTCAATATTTATATATAATAATGGTATCTATACGTAGATTTATAAAATTATCTATATATACATGAAATCGCAAAAATGATTCTACGATATATTGTTAAGGTATTTCGTTGCTTTAGAATTTATAATTTCTTTGAAATTATAAAAATAATCGAGGTAAAATCAGAATTGAAAGCTTAAATTTTGATGGAATTATTTGTTTAGTATATGGAACTATATATTGCTGGAGGGCCTGGCTAACAATTTTTGAACTTCACAAAACTGATAATTTTTGTGAAATTAAATTTTTCTTTAAGTTCCTGTTATTTCATCCGAAAAATACTATATATTAAAAGATTGTTAATTATTGGAGTAACAGACTCTTAGATAGAAAAAAAAAATGTTTTATGGTAATCACAAAATACCCACAGGTAAAAAAAATTATATAGAATTCTATATGATTCATATAACTATACAATTTTCAGAAGAGATCGTAACGTAACTCACTCAGACACTGGTCGGCTACTAAAAGGCGGAGGTGTTGCTTGTCTAATCCATAGAACATTAAAAGCTAAATTACTACACTTATCTACCTCGGATCACCTTAACGAACCTGAATTTTTGATTATTGATATTACTTCAACATCCGGTTTTCATATTATACTATCAGTCATTTATAGAAGACCAGGAGAAAATATTTTAAATGATTTTTTCGATATTCATACAAAATTAACTGAAAATTGCAAAAATTTCATTATTACAGATGACCTAAACTGTGACCTACTAGACTCAACTTATATTTCCAATCACCTAAAAACATTTTTCTCAGAACTGTCAATTCACTGCGTGCCTTATAATTCAACTCATCACATTAGGAATAAAGATTCTTGGTTGGATGTAGTATTATTAGATAATAAAAGTCAACTTGGGTCATTTTATAAATCGACTCAACCATTTATCAACGGCCATGATTTTTTATATTGTGAATATCTGCTCGAGGTTCCTAAGCAAAATATAAAAATAGTTACATACCGGAGATTCTCTGACTCAAATTACACTGCGTTATCAAACTCTCTTATGCTCTCCTTAAATATAGGAAGAGACTCTCTGAATAATCTTGATCCAAATTCACTACTTGATATTTTTCTTACCAATGTTTTAAACGTCCTTGACGAGTTTTCACCATTATACTCACGTACAGTTTTTCGTTCGCTTAATCCATGGTTTACTAAAGAATTAAAAAGTAAATGCAGAGAACGTGATACTGTTTATAAAAGCGCAAAAAGAAATAAAGACGCGAATCTTTTTCAACTTTTTAAAAGAATGAGGAAAGAACTGAAACAGGAAATAAGTCGCGCTCGTGAAAATTATTTAAAAAACTCGCTGTCCAATCTACCTTACGGAACTCAAATTTGGAATAAGCTAAAACACCTAGGCCTCGTAAAACGTACTACATCTTCTCCTCTAAATCATTTTGAACCGTATGACCTAAATGAACATTTTGCAGCTACGGTACGTCGACATCGGGCATGCGATCATCAATTTTTAAAGTCACTTTTTCAATTACATAAAAGTAAAGTAAATTCTTCCTTTACTTGGACTGAAATAGATATAGTTGATGTGACTAAAGCTCTACATTTGACTCTTCAAAAATCTAAAGGGAATAGTCCAGATGGACTTGATCTTAGATGGTTAAAAAATCACGTTCCTCAAATTTCAATCTTTCTTACAGCACTTTTCAATCGGTCTTTAGACACTGGTGTTTTCCCTCATGCATGGAAAGCAATATTTATAATACCCATTAATAAAGTAACTCCCCCAAAATCATTATCAGATACGCACCCAATAGCTAATACATCCCATCTGAGCAAGGTTTTTGAGAGAATTATTGCAAATCAGGTAATAAGCTACTTAAAAGATAATGAGCTGCTTGATAAATATCAATCAGGGTTTAGGAAACATCATAGCACTCAATCGGCCTCACTAAAATTTACAGATGATATTAGGCGTTCTATGGATGAAAACAAGCTAACTCTTATTGTCTTATTTAATCTAACAAAAGCTTTTGATTATGTAAATCCATGAGTAATTTTGACTACACTAGTTCACCTCGGTTTTTCGTGTGAAACCATTTCTTGGTTTTTCTCGTATTTAACCAATTGAACCCAATCAGTCGTTAATGAAATGGGCTTACCTGTAAAATTCGTTGAAACAACCTCTGGAGTCCCACAAGGCTCAGTTCTTGGACCAATATTATTTTTAATAGTAATGAATTCGGTAGCTAAGCGATTAATTTATACAAAATATGGTCTGTTTGCGGATGATAAATTCATTTACCTTTATTTCTATGACTATCAACTACAAGATGCTATTAGACAAATTACGATTGATGCTCAAGCTGTTGCTGATTGGACAAGAGAGAACGGCTTGCAATTGAACCTATCCAAAACTAAAGCTATGATACTTGGCTCAAGTTCTAAGCTGAAAAAGTTACAAATAAACGGTATTCCACAAATTTTCATTGACGGATTCGCACTTCCTAACGTAGAGTCAACTAAGTGTTTATTCATATTGTAAATAATTTATCTTGGAATTTGCATGTATCAAAAATTGTAAATAAAATCAATTCAGCGCTATATAGTTTAAAAATTAGAAAAAACATCTATACTAAAGACATTAGGAGGTTATTAGTCTCGGCAACTATATTAACGCTTATCCACATGTTACATCGACTACAAATCGTATGTGGAACCCATGCTGAATCCAAATTAGTAATTTGGAGACCAAAACATTCTTCATAAATTTGTTTGATCTTATCAGATAACGATCTTCGATTCCTTTCCAAATTGAATTCTCCACAAATGTAACAAAATGAATCAGGACTTTTATTACACAGATGAGAATGACTTCTTGTAATAGAATATTCTCCAGTAGACAAGTTTCCCACTTCTGGAGAGCTGCATTCGCTTGATGACGATGCCTGCGAGCCTGCTTTCTCTCCCTGACCAGACGCCGATACTGGGGCTCCGACTCCCTGCATCGTAAAGTACTTATTACGTGTACCTGCCATGACGGCACACACGCTGTTAACCCAGAGACTCTGCCAGATGGTTCTGTTATCCACCGTCACCACGTGGAGGTGTCCTGGTTACAGGCACAAGCAATAAAGTCTTCAAAAGTAAAAAACGAGAGTAAAAAAACAAAAAAAATTACTTTTTTCGGAATTTTGGAGGGTTAGTGTGATTTTATTACATTTAAAACGGCTCGTGGTCTCAATAAAGTTTCGATTCATATTCACCGGATAGAAATACATGAAAATCACGCTTAGTTTAGTACCAAAGAATTTTTTTATCATTAAAACTGCCAATTTTCATCATTTTTACGGTTTTTCGAAGTTTTCTCGATATTTCGAGGGTGTAGGGGTCAAACTGACCTCAAATTCGGATTTAGCGGACCAAAATACGTACCCTTAGGTAGGTTCGGTCAAATGCACATTCTACTTAATTTTTTTTATGTACCGGTGTAATTACTCTGTGAGCTAGGAGTGGACCGCGGGGTTTATACTCGGTTTACTTCTCCTCTGATTAATTATCCATCATTTATTAATTCGAAATAATTCAATAATTATTTAATTGCAATTAAATTTTATTCGTTAGTGAGTGTTGAGCGTCCCTCAAGGGGATTTTTACCCGAGGACTGCTCAAAGACCTTGTGGTGTTAATTGTCGGGAGGATTTATTTTATGAAAATAATTTACTCGATTAATTATTAATAATTCTTGTACATCTGAAAAATCGGTTTAGTTGCATTTACTTTATTTAATAAAATAAAAACCGAATAATAAATTCTTCGAGAAAATTCCATTGTCTTCTCATGGACCAGTCAAGCGTCGGTTGGATTGTATAATGCAGTTAATTCTTAATAGTATTTCTATTTGGTAATTAGCCTGTAAGTAGCTTATTAATATTTAAAGTATAATATTACCGTAACTCCTATTCTTTCCCGCTTCACAGCATTATTTATATTTGTAAAAATGCTTGCCGTAAGATGGACGGTGTGGCTTAATGTATATAGAATAAGCGAAAGGAAATTTAGTATAGACCGGATAGCTCAAATGGTAGAGTAGCCGACATGTCTTCGGAAGGTTCTGGGTTCGAATCCCAGTCCGAGCTATCTAATAATTTTTTCTCGCATATTCTATAAACTCACATTAAGATGATCCTCTTCACATTCCTTTCTTAATCCTTTCCTACCAATATCCTGTTACGTGAATGTGGAACGCTTCACGTAATAATTACCGTAACTCCTATTCTTTCCCGCTTCACAGCATTATTTATATTTGTAAAAAATGCTTGCCGTAAGATGGATGGTGTGGCTTAATGTATATAGAATAAACGAAAAGAAATTTAGTATAGACCGGATAGCTCAAATGGTAGAGTAGTCGACATGTCTTCGGAAGGTTCTGGGTTCGAATCCCAGTCCGAGCTATCTAATAATTTTTTCTCGCATATTCTATAAACTCACATTAAGATGATCCTCTCCACATTCTTTTCTCAATCCTTTCCTACCAACATCCTGTTACGTGAATGTGGAACGCTTCACGTAGTAATTACCGTAACTCCTATTCTTTCCCGCTCTACAAATATAAATAATGCGGTGTTTTTTATTTTTTATTTTTTATTCTTATTGCTTAGAGACAACTTTTGCTATCATATTGGTCTGAAATAAAATTTACTCAGAATTAAACGCTTTTTAAAAGTGCCAATTGTGACGAAGCTGTAAAGTGTATGCATGTAAATGATTATACGGGAGGCTTAACCTAATTTTCATGAAAAATTCTTATTTTTGACTGTCCACTATAAAAAATCGCTCATAAAATCATATTTTAGAGCTTTTAAAAGAGGCGCTCAAGAGAGCATTATCAATGATAGCGATGATAAAGCTCACAATAATAATTTTTCCTGATCGCTTTTTTCAACAATAATTGTCACAGTAATATAACCAACACATGAACTTATAGAAAAATTAGTAAAATGGTTGACCCTACAGGCCATTCCAGCTACTTTCCGTTATTTTCAAATGCGAAGCGCTTTAAGTTCCGACGATTACAACGTTTACGGCCTTTAAAGCTCAAAAACACGATTTAGCAACTATACTGAGCTTTTCAAACTTCAAAATAAAACTGTGTTTCGCTTTTGAGCTCTTCGAACTCACGAGTCTAGTTTATTCCGTAAAACATTTATTTGGATAGATTTGAACTGCTATAATTAACAAACCTCGTAGAAATAGTGAAACGGGGTGTTTTGTTTCCCTTGGTCGCCCCTTTTACTTTTTAAGGGCGCCACTGGATTTTTTGACTCAGTATCCAGAAACTGGACCAGAACATGGAGTGAAAGGTCAGGGTCGTGAGAGATTGCTGAAAGGAACCAAAACTTAAACACAGAAATTCGTTTTACAAAATTATATATTTTCCAAATCCTTTTTTTTTTACAATTAAAATAATGGCGAATATAACAATTAATAAAATTTCATAGAATAATTACACATTCACACCCCACTTTCATTCGGTATATTTCGCGCTGTCCAGCTAGACTCTCACGTGGCTGCAGTACCCGATGTCTACTGGACTCTCACACTACTCTATCGACTTCGCGCTGTCCCCTGGACCCTAACGCTACTCTAACTTAGTTCACGCGGTCTCACGGACTCTCACGTCACTACGCTGGACCCTCACGTTACTGCACACGCTGTCCACACAGTGCACGCTGTCCCCCAAACTTTCCGCTATTCTGAGAGAACTACCCCGAAGCCAGAGGAGTATACCATGAAACCAAGATAGTCTTTTTACTCACACACAACCACAATATATTCCAATAACAATATTAACAACAAATTATTTCCGACTAATATCCGAATAACACAATTTTCAATATTGTTTCCTAATTAACAATTTCTTATTTACTCATTATCGTTTTTCTTCTAATTACTAAATCAGTGCCGTATTCTTAATATTACGACAATAATTATTTAAAACAAGAGTTCTTCGTATCTTAAATTAATCCTACTGGTTAAGTCCGAGAATTTATTAAATAAAATTTAATCCATTTGTTTTAATTCGAATTAAATAATTCCGATAATTAAGTAAACTTACATTTTTCCTAAATTGTTTTTATTTAATCCAAACTATTTTATTTAATCTGAGCCACTTTATTTAATCCATTGATTTGCGGTAAATTTTACTAAATTTTATTTTCATCGCAAACGTGCAATTATGACAAAAGATTATTTCATGGTAAGCCGAGAGATTTTATTTTGAAACAAACTAAAACTTTATTCTCGACCTTGAGTGTCCTCTACTCGGCGTTCTCGCGCGGGACAAGATGGCCAACTCTCTTTCTCTCGGTCTTGCGTCTCTGTCGAACAAACTGCTAATTTAATTTTTTGAACGAAATTTACAAATGGTTTTATTCTCTAATCTTTTTACTAAATAATTCAAATTAACAATTATATTGATTTCAATGATTATTTCCTGATTCTAGTTTTATTAAATTATGACAAATACTAAATATTGTGCCGAGAAATTTACCACGTAATTTTCTGAAATTAAATAAATTCCTGACTTAAATAATTTGATTGGACAATGTACTCAATTTCATTTTTACTGGCTTAAGCCAAATTATTGTCTAACGATTCTCAATAAATAAATTTTACACATAACATAAGAATCTGGAATTAATAACCCGAATTAAATTCCTAGTATCATTAACCCAGACAGACTTATGTGTAAAATAAGTAGTGACAAAGACAAATTATTTTCCTTAAACAAATTAGTCAATAACCCGAAACAAGTTCGGTATTATTAATTAATTGTTTTATAATTTTCTCTAATTTTAATACTAAAAATTAACGATTGTGATCGAACACGAAATGGCGGTGACCTTCAGCCGACATGACGGCCTGGCTCATGCCACAGACCCGAGAGGTAATTAACTCGTTATTTGTAATTTTGTAGTTTTTATAATTTTGTTTGCACTCCCTCGATGAGCTGCAACTCCTCGTCTTCGGGTACTGATATGAATTCTCCCTTAGTGAGGTAGTCTCAATTTGGCGGCAAAACTCTGGTCACCATCACTCGCTCTCTGGATATTTATAACGCCTGTAACCGCAAATCAGCATTAGAAATTATCAAAAGTTATAATTAATTTAACCAAGCTGGCATTCGGCCTAGCAAGCATTAAATTAACAAAATATTATCGTTTCGTTCAACGTTGGTGAAGCGGAATGAAAATAATTACCTTAGCTGGATGTTTTAGAAAAATTTGCGTGTCGTCCAGTCGAGCCATTCAGTCACAATGAGTCTTACCAAATTTTGTTCTTCCTTTCTTGCTTCCTCCGCTCTCTCCAAGAGGGATTTACCGGGTAACGATCACTCCGTTACAATAGTCAGAATAGCTTCCCAGGCTTTTAAAACGTGAATATCTGATAGGAACTCGATTTTTAACAACGATAGTAATACCAATGTTTTACCGAATTTTCGAAAATCGTTGATTTTACATTGCAGAAAATTTAAAATAGAAATTTTTAAAGGAAATTAGGTTAAGCCTCCCGGATAATCGTTTACATGCATATACTACACAGCTTCGTTACAATTGGCACGTTCAAGAAGTGTTTAATTCTGAGTAAATATCATTTTAGACTAATATAATAGCAAAAGTTGTCTCTAAGCTATAAAAATGAAAAAAAATAAAAAATGAAAGTTTATGTGTGTTTTAAATAAAAAATTTTCTCACGCTCTAAAAGAGTACTAAGAGTTAAAATTGAGGGCTCAAATTTCCAGAGAATGATTTATGATACATTTCCAACAAAATTTTAGGTAAAATTTAAGAATGAACATTTTCCGGTCATTATATTATCAAAAAATGCGAAATTCTCGAATAAAATTATAATTTTTTGAATTTGAAGATGCTAAATCAGATTTATTTTAAAAACAATCAACTCTTCGGATATGGCGGTGAAACTTGATTTGTAGAAAAATAAATTTCTTTTCGAAAAGTGTTCATACAATTTTGTTGTAAAATCAGTGCTTTACATGAAAAATGGAACAAAATAAAAAATTTCAGTAAAAATCGACTTAAAAATTTTTTAGTGGTGAGACGGTTTAGAGAACATAAATTAGCTATAGAAGTTTTCAAAGAATAAAGATTTGGCTACAATTCCCTTCTATAGTCGATGAGGTAACACTGAATGTCGCGAAGTTATAGATAATTAAAAAATAAAAATATAAATTTACGTGTTAATTAAATGTAAAATTTTCAAATTCATTCAGCTAGTACTTAGAATTAAGATTAAGAGCTCATTTTTTGTGAGAATTTTTAACTTCCCTCTTAGAAAATCGAAGATTTTCAAAAATCGGAAAGTTATTATTTTCACCCCGTTTTGAAAAAATTGAGTTTTCATCAGATCTCGACCTTTGAAGGTCACAGGATGCTTTCCTGACTATCCCCGCGAGGGTGTCACTATGTCTGTATATATGTGTGTATGTATGTATGTATGTATTATAACCAAATTTTCAAGGGGGGTATACGGGAACTTAACTAAACTTAATTCTAAAAATAAAATCTGGGTTATACTTCGTTATCTTTTTGATTCTTGGTCTCTGATCTCAATAAAATTAGGGCGCCAGGTAATTTTTAATTACTAGAATTACCGAACTAGTGAACACGGAGCTCAAAGAATTTTTATTCGCTAGGAATGCTCAAACTAGCCAAACTTAAACTAAAACGTAAACGAAATCAGAACTCGAACTTAAATTTAAATGAAATTAGATAATTTTTATTCGCTAGAAATTATCAAAACTAGCCAAAACGTAACTTAATCGAAAATACAGAAAACTTAACAAAATGAAGACCAAAGAACCAAAACTGGAAAGATGACGGAATACCTCGGGGTCGCTCAGTGTGCTGGTTTGTGGACACAGGGGTCGGTTCGGATAGAGAGGATCCATAATTGTAATAATTCTATACGCAACACTAAAAATTTATGCTTAAAATAAAATCCTTATTTATTCAATAAACCGTAAACTTAATTAACAAACTTGATCTCAAATCACTATAAAATTACTAGAACGATACAGTTAATAATCAACGCTATAGTCAAATTACAGACACTTACTTTCATAAAATAAAACAAATAAATAAATAAATCTTAATGACTCGAATAACAATCTCAACTAAATCTGTCAACAAAACTCTAAATACAAAATTTATCATAAGCGAGACTATCTAATATCTCAAGACCAAAACTCGATTATTAACGCTGAAATTACAATAAATAAAATAACCTCATACCTGATATAAGTAATGTCGATGTTGAGTAACTTTTTATAATAATTTAAATAAACTTCATAACTGTATTCATTTCTGTAGCTCAAACTAAAACGCAAAAAAAACTAAAATCTTAACCTGTAGCTGCAACGGTATGCACGTCCGATCACGTGAAGTGATCAGAGGCAACTCTACACCACGACTGTCCTCTACAAAGTCTAAAACTCGACTCTTCTAAAACTCAACTGTTCTCCACGAAATCCTATATTCAACTGACTTAAACGTGACTCACTCACAACTGAAATTTCTATATGCAATTAATCCCCATAAATATTTTAATTCCTTAATCAAATAACTAAAGCTCTGAGTACGGATATTCATTTGGAGGATACTCTCCAGGAACTGACTACGGCTGGGATCGAAACCAAAAACGTAACTCAAAACGTGACTTAAACTCAAAATCAAAATAGCAAAAACGTAGCTTAAACTTTAACTAAAACAACGAAAAACGTAAACGTAAACGTAACTTAAACTGATCCCATATGCTTTCGTCATGTTCCTCTACATCGGAGCGCTGGCATCTCAACCAGATCTAGGCATTCCACCTGGAAGTCTCAAAGGGTTAGACTGGCGTCTAGCATCAAACGAAACCGGGTGACTTAGTCCCGCTCCACGGTAAAAAAACTTAAAATTCAGAACTCAAAACTCAAAACTCAAAATAACTCATTAAAACCCTTAAATGACTCGACCTCTATATTTTTCAAAAACTTGACTCTAAAACTGACTCTAATTTCAAAAAACTCAAAATCTCAACTGTAACTGTAACTCTAAATTTACATACTAAAACTGTAGCTCCTCGTTCTTCGGCATCTACACTCAGACTATACTCACTTAACTAAACTCTTTAATCCTCATAAATATTTTCTATAAAATTTTGGCCTTGAAATATCGACTTAGAATCACAAAAATCCGTTGGCGCTAGTGATGCTCATTTTAAATAGACCCCGGTCGATAAAATAACGTCACAGTATGTATGTATGTATGTATGTATATATGTATGTATGTATGTATGTATATATGTGTGTGTGTGTGTATTTTTTTTTCTCGGCCGGACGGATGATCAGTGCGTTGGGTCTGATCCATTTGCGTGGTTTTTTCCGCTCAGGCTCTGGCCTGGGCTCCTTCGGCGGCTGCTTTGAAAGTTGCTCTCTAGCTAGCTTCCTCGTCTTCTTAGATTGTACTTCTTCCCAATCAGTTGTCTTCTTAGGTTCGTCGCCCTGCCCTGCCACTCGTTGGGAAGGGCTTTTTTTCAAGTCCTTCTTCTTTGTGACTTTATCGGTTGGCTTTGGCGAATTTCGGTCCTTTCTCTTTCCAGGCCTTGTGTCAGTTTCACCCTTGTCCTCAGCAGCAGATTCGCCGTCACCGTCGGCTCCAGTCTCCATTGCTTCTTCCGTCTCAACTTCAGTTTAAATGCGTCGTCGTGATGACTGCCATTCCTTGTCCAATTTCTTGAATCTTCCAAAAGCATTGACTACACCAGTTGTCTTGGTCTTTATTTCCTTGTGGATATTGACCTTTGTTTGGACAAACTCTTTCAGCTCAATGGTCAGCTTTACAAGGCGCTCCAGCGCTTGCGTTCACTTCATTTCAGCGCTTGCTTCAATCGCTGCTTGTTGGGCATGAAGCCCGTTTTCATTCTTGTTCGTTTCCTGTAAATTACTCATACTTTTTCGATTTACCAGCGCATCGTACGGAGTGGAGCGGGTTGTCATAACTAGGAACGAGTGTACATTTGGAGATGTTATTGAAGATACAGTTGTATTTCTACCCCAGTTTCCTGAGGCCTAGCCGACACAGCCAGTCCCGGAATACACGGGCGGACTAGAATCGCTCGGGGCGGTGAAAATTCCGATCTCTAATACTCACTGCGTACTTCCTGATCAAGGCCCGAAGTGGCTGGCTCCTGATCCGCTACTGCAACTTACACCTCGGCAGAGCAAGCTCACATCAGCCGTAGTCCGCATCGTCGGAAATAATCAACACGAGTTCCGGACACTCCCAGTGAGTTACAGCAGGGAACGATCGTCTTGCTAGGTCAGTTAGTGTGACCAACCCATTAAAGGGGGAGTTTTGTCCACGGGAGCCTATTTTATTTGGCTCCTACCCTCTGTACCTCATCAACTAAGAGACCTTGTGTCATCCAAGGACGTGTGTGTGTGTGTGTGTGTGTGTGTGTGTGTGTGTGTGTTTTTCTATAGAGGATGTAAAATACATTTACGTATGCCAGGACTTGTTGTTGATGTCAGGACTAGGTTTTTGCCTGGGTATGTTGGACTCAGAAGTCAATATTATTTTGTAACAATACCGGCTAAACATCCTCCTCTCTCCTTTCCCCATAGATGTTACAGAGAAGACTGGATCGAAACCGCGTTAGCATTAGATCAATCCAGTCCATGTTGCGTCTCACGACGCCTACTTCTTGTTAACTTCCCGCTAAGAAAATCGAAGATTTTCGAAAAATCGGAAAGTTATTGTTTTCAACCCGTTTTGCAAAAATCGAGGTTTCAACAGGTCTTGACGTTTTGAAGCCCTACGAAGGTTTTTTGACTATTTTTACGATGATGCCCGTACGCCTGTATGAGTGTGTGTGTGTGTTTTTTTTTTTTTCATAGAGGAGGTCAAATACATTTACGTATACCAGGACGAGATGTTTGTCCTGGGTATGTCGGACTTGGAAGTCGATATTATTGACAACAATTGTTTTGTCGAAACCTCGTCAAAGCGCCGAGATTTCGTGCTTCAGTTTTTCAGAATTTGATTTTGATTATTAGTGTAGATGGATAGGAAATTTAAATAAATTACACTCGATGTTTGGGACAACAGGAAGAAATTTATTGTCCCAGAGGAGGAAAAATCTGATGATCAGATAAAAAAAACCTCCTCGATGATAATTACAAGAAATAAATGTGTGTGAATGTGTAATTGTTGTTTAGTCAGGATCTGGCCTGAGCTATTGTTATTTCGTCAGGATAGGACCTGAGCTATTGTTGTTTCGTCAGGAGCTGGCCTGAGCTAGTGTTATTTTGTCAGGAGCTGGCCTGAGCTATTGTTATTTCGTCAGGAAGGACCTGAGCTATTGTTATTTCGTCAGGAAGGACCTGAGCTATTGTAATAATAGCTATCTCTTGGTGAGAATAGCTTAATGCGTATTGCCAAATGTAGGCGAATACTGATGACTCTTCTGGAGAGTGCTATTAGATTGTATGTGTGTGAGAGAGAAACGATCAAAGCCAAGGAGGCACAATCAAAACCACGGGCCGTCAATACCCAAAAGAATGAGAGAGAGCTCGGATGTATGGCGTTAGTCCGAATTACCGTGTTATTTCTATAAAATTGCGTTCTACCGAAAATAATTGAATTCGTGAATATGATTCGAATGATAGTAAATAAAATGATGTTAAACGATGTGATTTTTGCGAATGTCTCAATTGTACTGTATGATGCGTAATATGCGAGAACGATTGCGTGAAATTTACTTCTGATTCAAGGGCCTCAGAGCAACTGGTGGTACTGGCCACCGCACGAGCAAATTTGGTTTCTCCTATACGGCCCCGATCGGCGCTATACCGTTCTGCGCATCCGCCGCAACTTGTCGCCTACGATGTCTCCCGAAATTGTTCGAGAAAATTCTCGTTGAAGCTAGAGCTAATATATAGATATAGTCATCTGATTTCGTACGCCCATGCTCTCTCTCAACAGATATAGATGTAATTGTATAGTACAATACATGCATGATTCTACTCTGCACACACACACGTTCATGGTCTATCGTATAGGTACGACTTGACTCGACAACAATACCGACTAAACATTCTCTTCTCTCTTTCCCCATATATGTTACGGGGAAGACTGGACCGGGACCGCGTTAGCATTACTTCAATCCAGTCCGTCACCGTAGAAATAGTCGGGGAAGCTTCCTAGTACCTCAAAACGTCGAGATCTGATGAAAACTCGATTTTCGAAAAACGGGGTGAAAACAATAACTTCTTGATATTTGAAAATTTTCAATTTTCTTAGCGGGAAGTTAAAAATCGTGTTTTATCGAACTTTGATAAGATTTTTGAGCTCGAAAGCATAGGAAACCTATCTCTTTGAGTTCGGAGAGCCCAAAATAACACATAAATTGTATTTTTGAGCTCGAAAAGCTCAGAAACGTCATATGTGCAATTTTAAGCATCTAGGTATGGAATTAGCGGAAGGTTGCAGGGATGGCTTTTAGGGTCAACCGTTTTCTGAATTTTTACTCCTGGTTTCTAGTTCCTTTCTGCAATTTTTTCATTTAAAAGGCGCTGCGCGTAGGCTGTGACAGCTAACCAGTTATCTGCTTTTTTTAACATGCAGGTTACTAAGCTCTCAAGGGTGAGCGTGGTGCCTATTGTTGGGCACTTCGGTGCTGGTTCTGTCGTCCTTCTACCGATTACATTCGAAGAACGTGTGCTTGGCGTTGTCAATTTTGTCTGGGCAGTATTTGCATGTTGGTGCACTGTGCAAACCCATTTTGAAAAGATAGGCATTGAACTGCCCATGTTTTGTCAATAGCTGGGTCAGGAAGAAGTCCGCGTCTCCGTGCTTCCGAGAAAGCGAGACGTTGATGTTTGGAATAAGGCGCGCCGTCCATCTGCCCGTCTCTCCCGATGTCCATCGTTCCTGCTACTCTTACTGCGTTTCCGCTTTTATCCTCGTTCTCGCATCCTGTATGTTTTCGTCACTATATTTAGCGTCATAGAGTTTTGCTCTATCTTTCGCCGGTAGGTCTTCTGCTTTAATATGTCTGCCCATATCTTCGCTTCATAAAGCAGTACCAAGTGGACTGCTTCTAGAAGAACTCATCTCTTTTTGGTTCTTGGTCCCATAGTGTTGGTCATAATTCGTGCTAGACTAGACACTGTCTTACTGGCTTTCTTGCATGCACTGTCGAGGTGTTCGCGGAAAGATAGTTTCTCGTCTATCAATACCCCTAGATAGCGCAGGCTCCTTGTTGATGTCAGTGTTGTTCCTCCCATGTCCACAGCGAATGGTTTTGCAACATAGATACCGTCGTGGCGACCCCAGGAACCTAACACTATATCCAGATTTTAGTTCATTATTATATGTATTATTTAATGTGTTTCGTTAGTTAATTTTGTTTAAAGTATGTTTTATTATTTTTGTTATTTGTGTGACGCACCCGGCGAATTGGGTATATTCTGCCGGCTGAGCCGGCACGAGAGGGCATTAAAGAGCCGAAATTTTATTGTTTATTTATATCTTTTGTCATTTTTTTTAATTGTTTAATTAAAGACCATATATTGGTATAAACTGATACGGAATTCGGAATTTTGCCGATAAAATCCGATGAGGGAAAATTATTTTGCCTCGGGCGTTTCGTTTTTTTGGGCACAACGAGGATTGTTTATTATAATTATTGTTAAGTAATGATTATTTATGTTTAATTTTGGTATGCGCTAAATGTCCGCCCGGATAGGCTCGAATTTCGGAGAATCCAAAATCATAAGAATTGGCCTGGAGAACGCTGTGTAAATTATTTTAGTGCGCCGTAGAATAGCTGTAAGAACGCCCAAAATTATTCTAAGTCCCGGGCAAAAATTTGTATGGAAACGTATTCTGTTGAAAATTGAAGTAATCTGTTGAATTGATTGAATGCATTTGATATTTAATTTTCAAAGTGAAAATTAAAAACTTAGAATTAATTGACGTTTATCGAGCTTCCAAACCTGGCGATAGGTGTCTAAAACGATCCTTCCGTTTCGTTGCAAGTGACTTTTTGGAAAAATGATAAAGTCCCAAATTTATCGCGGAAGAGACGTCGAGTACCACTGAGACGATTTTCCCTGTAGAGGCTATCCAGAAGGGAAAACGCTAAGGACCTCAAGTTACCCAGAGTACGACTGTACCAAGTGGAGCTCATCTCTTAGGGGTACTACGGACTCCCCGTACTCCGACCTTCTGTCAGGGTGCGGCAGGTGATCATAGTCGAGTAGGAGGGATCGAGCTGGAGGCTATCCTCTCGATCTTTGGGAACGGCGATTAGGAGGTCGAGGAAGTCGGCTAGATATCTCGACTTCGAGGACCTGGGGGGCAGCACCGCGGGAGAAGGGAGCTGGAGACTATCCTCTCGTTTCTCCGGGGGGATTCCGAGTAGGAAACTAACCCACTAGTGCCGCGAACTGAATAACGCGAATTTTGGAAACTCCCAGACAGTCGGTATAACAGAAAACGATCATACTAAAAAGTCGGTAAGCAGGTTCCTGTTTTACCATCAGTCGGTAAAACAGAAAAATACCGGAAAGCGCGGTTTTGGACGAATGAGTGTGACTACCATTTTGTAAAGGTGATAGGAGGGTGTTCTTTTCACCACAATGTTTAATTATTGTTACTAAATAAAAGATTTCTATTGTTTCTTCTATTACGTTTAGTTCTGGTTTATTCGGACAATCCCCTGTTGACCCTGGACATCGGCGAGCTCTAAATTCGAGCCGGGGATTTTATTGATATTTTCTAGTACGGTCTATTCCAGGACTTTCGGATCATGAAAACTGGACTCGGTTTAATTTAACTGTTTAGATAATAAAAGGGGTTAAAATCCCTTTTATCACGAATTTTACCCGTTACAGTTTTGAGAACCATTTTTGACGTGTCAGAACGACCATCTCGGTTTTGTGCTTGGTGAGTTTCAGGTAGTGTTTATCAAGCCAAGTCTCGACGGTGTCAATGGAAACTAGTAATTCGGCCTCTTCTACGCTGTCTACTATTACCGTGGCCGCAACGTCGTCTGCAAAGTCCGTTAGTTCTACTTGCTTTGGCAACGGGATTTCAAGGAGCTCGTCGTAGTCCGCCTTCCATAGATCAGACCCTATTGAGCCTTGCGGTAAGCCATCCGTTATGGCGTATTCTTGTAGGCCGTCCGTAGTTTCCGCTTTTAGCTTTCTTTCGTAAAGATAGCTGTCGACTAATACCAGATTCTCTGGCTCCGCGTCAAATTTTTTGTTCCAGAGCGTCTAAAATATCTCCCAAATTTGCCTGTTAAAGGAGCTTTTGACGTCTAGCGTGAAGAAAAGACATACTTTACGAGCTTTGAGGCTACCAGACTATGCTTGTGTTGCTGTCTTCATGACTTTCTCGATCGCTCCAACTTCTTACTTTCCAACTTACTTTCCGTAAGCCATGCTGGTTGATGGAAAAACCTTCAGCATGGTCGATGTCGTTTTGAATTCTCCCTTGTATGAGCTTCTCGAGCAATTTTCCAGAAATGTCTAGCATACAGAGTGGTCTAAACGACGAAGGTGTTACGGAGGTTCCCTTACCTTTGTCTAAGAGAACCAATCTCTGCCGCTTCCAGACCGTGAGAAACGTGCCAGTTGCCAAGCAACTGTCCATTAAGGCAGAACACTTCGCCGCTTCTGGTACAGCCTTTCCAAGTCGTTTGGCGACAATTTGGTAGGCTTTACCCGAGATGTCATTGTCGAGATCGTTGCAAATCTCTTTCCATAACTTCGCTTTACTTGCTTTGATAGCTCGGTTTAACGTCTTTTTTGCCTGCTTATGCTCTTTCGAATATAACTTTTGGTTCGGAGAGCGTTTCGCAGCTCTCGTGGCGCGGCGACGTAGCTCATAACATCTTTTGCGAAGTTCTGCTATGTCTGTTGACCACTTGTACGCTGGCCTGTGAAAACTCTGGTTTTTCAGCCGTGGCATAAAGGCATTACATGCGGCAGCAATCTTCTTCATTGCATTTAGCACTGCCTCTTCAGTCTCCCTGCAGGTATCCGAATTATTCTGGGCAGACGATCTCCGTGTAAGTGACGTTCGTAGTTCTTCTGGATTAAGCTTCCTGGCGTTCCACTTCCGCTCTTGGAGGACTCGTTGTGGAGCCGAAACAGGTTCCAATCCAACGCAGAATGTCAGATACTTGTGATCACTACCACTGTATTCTTGGGATACAGTCCAGTCCTCAATCATGTTGGCTATCCTTGGAGTTGCCAGCGAGATGTCAAGGATGGATTCTTTAGACCCCGGTCTTCTAAAGATTGTGGTAGTTCCAGTGTTCAGTACTATGAGGTCAAGCCTTGCTGCGAAGTCTGCTACATCATTACCTCTGGTATCAGAGAAGTCAGCACCCTATTTCACCGCTTTGGCGTTGAAATCACCAGCTGCGATGACTTCACTGTCAAGCTTGCTGATGGTGTCCTCTATATCTGCCAATGTCTGTCCTCTCTGTCCTACCAATATCTTGTTACGTGAATGTGGAACGCTTCACGTAATAATTACCGTAACTCCTATTCTTTTCCGCTTCACAGCATTATTTAAATTTGTAAAAATGTGGAACGCTTCACGATTTTGCGTGTTAATCAATTGGAATCTGAAACAGATTTGTTATCTGCTCAATTGGCCCCTTAATAAAACAATAAACTAAATAAAATTGAATGCTAATTTAATAAACAAAAAGGGCGTCACCAGGTTATTATCATGGTCCCTGGAACCGGTCCAGAGCACGGAGCTTATCTTAAGGTAGAAAGAGTGGAGGAAGGTGCTGTGAAATAAATAAATTTTTAATTAACAATTGAAACGGGGATCCACCGCTCTCTTGGTCAACCCTAAAATTTACTTAGGGCACCACTGGATTTTTCACACAGTATCCAGAAACTGGACCAGAACATGGAGTGATAACTTAGGGTCATGAGAGATAATTAGGAAGGATACAGAAATCATTAAAAAAAAATTCATTTTTACAGTTTATTTTATTTAACCAATCCTTAATATACAATAAAACCCCTTACAAAATAACTAACTAAACTCATTCCCGCCTTCGCTGCGGTTTCTATCATAGTTTCTATTCCCGACAGTACCCTCATATGGAGCATCTATACCGCGGTTTCTATCTTAGTACCGTTGTACCCCAAATCCGATGCCTATACAACGGTTTCTAAGTGCACCCAGGAAGCAGAGAAAGATACCATAAATCCCTAGGCTACACTGCAATAATATTTTCCACACACACCAACAATATTTATTTTCCAACTTACGCCTATTGCACCCTCACCTGGGCGTATATGCAAAGGACTCTAAGTGTGCCCAGGAAACAGAGAAGGATACCATGAATCCCTAGGCAACACTACAATATTTAATACTACCTACCGACGCTATTATTTAAATTTCCAAACACACGAAATATTTCCCCAGATTTTACAAATTAAATTTTATAAATTTATTTCCCAATTTAACAAAAATAAATTTCTCAAAATTAAATAAGATCCGATTTAATACCTAGATCCATTTATTCCATTCATTAATTTACTAAATCCGAGTTCCTATCTTATTTATAAAATACCTAATCTAAATTCCAAATTAAAATCATTAACTAATTTATTGCCGTGGTCTTAATAATACAACAATAAATATTTGAAACGGAATGTTATGTTTCCCTTAGTCGCCCCTTTTATCTCTTAAGGGCGCCACTGGATTTTTGGACTCAGTATCCAGAAACTAGACCGGAACATGGAGTAATAGGTCAGGGTCGTGAGAGATTGCTGAGAGGAACCAAAACTTAAACACAGAAATTCGTTTAAAAAAATTATTTATTTATACAATCCCTTTTACAATTGAAATAATGGCCAAAATAACAATATATAAAATTTCATGAAACAAATTCACACTCACACCCCACTCTCATACGGTATATTTCGCGCTGTCCAGCTAGACCCTCACGTGGCTGTAGTACCCGATGCCTACTGGACTCTCATGCCTACTGGACCCTCATACCCTGAAGCCAGAGGAGTATACCATGAAACCGAGATAGTCTCTTTACTCACACACAACCAGACTATATTCCTTAAATTCCAATAATAATAACGCTCGATTCCAATTTATAAATAATTTTCCAAAATATTATTTTTCTAATTAATATTTCTAAATTTCCTAACGATCATTTTCCTAATTATAAATTACAAATTCCTATTATCTAAACTACTGCCGTATCTTCAATTACTACAACAATAATTATCTAAAGTACAATTCCAAATTATTGAGGATTAAATCCATTTATTATGTCCGAGAATTTACTAAATAAATTTTAATCTTTATTTTAGTAAAAATTAAATAAATTCCGATAATTGAGTAAACTTAAATTTTTCCTAAATTATTTGTATTTAATCCAAATTATTTTATTTTATTCTGAGCTATTTTATTTAATCCCTTTATCGGCGGTAAATTTTACTGAATTTTATTTTCATTGTAATTGTGAAATTATGACAAAAGATTATTCTATTATATTTTATTTTATGTCTCTTGAAACTTATTTTACTTAAGTTTATTTTATTTTAAACGAACTAAGACTTTTGTTTTGACCTTGAGTGTCCTCTACTCAGCGTTCTCGCTCGGTCTTGCGTCTCTGTCGCAAGTTTTTAGTGTAATTTTTTTTCTGACGAATTCTGATAATTTTTATTTTAGATTAACTTTTAATTTAGATTAACAAATTCTATTGATTTTAATGATTATTTCCTGACTCTAGATTTATTTAAATTATGACAAATATTAAATAATGCGCCAAATAATTTATTAAAACAATTTTAGAGTGAAATAAATTTTTGTCTTAAATAATTCTAATTTAGCGGTTTACTCAATTCGATTTCAACTGGCTTAAGCCAAATTATTGTCCAAAGATTCTCAATAAATAAATTTTACACATGACATAAGAATCTGGAATTAATAACCCGAATTAAATTCCTGGTATTACTAATTCAGACAGGCCTATGTGTAAAATAAGTAGTGACAAAGATAAATTATCTTTTTTAACAAATTAATCAATAACCCGAAATAAGTCCTAGTATTAATAATTAATTGATTTATAATTTTTCTAATTTATAGTAAATTTAATTTCAATTCTTATAAAAAGCGATTGTGACCGAACGCGAAATGGCGGTGACCTTCAGCCGTCATGTTGCCTGGCTGACGCCGCAGACCCGAGAAATAAAATCAGACATGATATTTGTACCTGGAGCTTCCTTAATAATACTCTGTGCACTCCCTCGAAGAGTTGCAACCCCTTTTTGTCCGTGGTGGTGCAAATTTCTCCTCGGTAGGTTACTCTGCTTGGCGGTGAAACTTTGGTCACCGTCACTCGTCCTCCGGATATTTTATAAAGCCTGTGCTATGCTGTTTGATAAATTTACGTGGTGTCCAGTGAGACTGTTCGGTCACAATGAATCTTCGGGATATTGTCGTTGTAGTTCTTTCTTCACTCTGCCTTCCCCACTCTCTCTCTCTCTCTCAGCGCCGGCGCTTCCCCCCTCGGGGACTTACTTACTACTTATAGCTAGAGGCGCGAGTATTTCGGAGCACAGCGCCCTGGGATCCGTCTATAAACTAACTGGCGCGGGCCAGGAACCTCGTATTGATAATATAGGGACCGTAACACTCCGTTACATATTTAATAACAAGAGGTCTTCGTATCTTGAATTAATAGATTAAAATCTATTGACAGAGGTCTTAATAATATGCCAACAACGTGTTCGTTACTTTCGAGTGTTTACAAATTTATTATTACTGAATTTACTTAATTTATTTTATAAATTTTTTTGTTAAATTATTTTACTTTGCCTAATTTATTTTACCATAATTTATTCAGTCATTTTACTAAATCATTTTAATTTATTTTACCAGAAATTATTAAATATTTTATTCGATCGTTTATAATTTTAGTCGGAATTATTTCCCCAGAATTTAAGAATTATTTATTTAACTAAGAACTTAATTTTTATTAACTAAGAATTCGTCAATTGATTTTGTTCGATTTATTTTTACTAAACTATTTTACTTGTCCTAGAATAACCGAGTTTTATTTTACCTAAATTATTTCATTTTAATTTCTATTGTGTTTGGTTTAGAAACTTAGCATTTATTTTATTTTATTTGAACAGAGGATTATATTCTGCCTAGCAACACAGTAAGATTTTAGTCTCGACCTTGAGTGTCCTCTAAGCGTTTCCGCGCAAGACAAGATGGCTGACGCTCTCGCTCGGTCTTGCGTCTCTGTCGCAAGTTTTTGGTGTATTTTTTTTTCTGACGAATTTTTAGAAGTTTTATTTTCTACTTCCAATTAAATAATTCATATTAACAATTTTAGTGATTTTGACTGATTCTAATTTTATTACAAACAATTTTATCTTAAGCAATTAAATTTTTATGATAAATTATTTTACTGATTTAATTAATTTAACTTCAAATGATTTTAATAAAACTTCTCTAAAATGCTTTACTGGTTTTACTTCATGCAATTAATTAAATAAATTCACTTAACTCAATTACCAAAGAAAATTTGTTTTAAATGGCACCGAAGTCATGAATAGACCAACCGAAATTATTCCTAGTAAAATCAATTCAAACTCTGCCTACGTAGTAAATTAATGAACCGAAATAATTTCTAGTTTCATTAATTAAATATTTAGTACTTTTATTTCTGACTCGTTCTTAAATTTTATTCTTAATTTTATTCTGGACTTTTCTCGATTGTTCTTAAATTTATTCTGAATATTATTTTAAATGAATTATTAAACATTTTCTAATAAATAAATTGTAAATAAATAAATTCCAAATGATATTTTAAGTAAATTATACGACTAAATTCTTAAACTAATGATTGTGACCGAACGCGAAATGGCGATGACCTTCAGCCGACTTGAGTGCCTGGCTGACGCCGCACCACCGAGAGATTATTTAGACATAATATTTGTACCTGGAGTTTATATCATTTTAATCTGCACTCCCTTGATAAGCTGTAACTCGTTGTCTTGATGCTGGTACGAAAATCTCTCCTCGGCGAGGTACTTGATTTGGCGGCAAAGACTTGGTCACCGCGTCGCGTCACGTACTCCCCAGCAAATATTTTACCTGTAACTGCAAATCGGCATTAGTACTTATTACAAATTAAATTAACTAATTCAAGCTGACAGGAAGGCCTAGCAAGCAATAATTAATAAATTTTCATCGCATGGTTCCACAAGAGTCGAGCGAAGTAAAATAACTACCTGGGATAGATGTTCAGTAATTTTGCGTGTCTACTTGGTTAGACTGTTCGGTGACAATGAATCTTCCGAATTTTGTCGGTGCGTTTTTTTCTTCCTTTGCTCTCCCCACTCTCACTACGCCGACACCTCCACCTTGGGAACTCACTTACAAGTCTCAAACTATGACTACAAGGGTTTCAGATCACAGCGCTCTGTGATCCGTCGATAACTTAATGAGTGCGGATAAAAAAGCTTTTAACGGGTAACGATCACTCCGTTACACAATAAATGGCCAAATTTATTAACAACGAAATTTAACAATTCGCGCACACTCACACTCACACTATAATCAACTTAAAACTATAATATTAGTTCTCCACTCAGAGATTCGTCGATAAGTAGAGAACGTAATATCTTAACTAACTAACGCCTTAACAATGCTGCTAGTCCTCTACTCAGAGATTCATCGATAAGTAGCGAACGCAGTAGCTTAACTAATATTAACTAAACACACTACCCAAAACTGTATTGATTGCCCTACTCAGAGAATCATCGATAAGTAGGCGTCGCTATTAATTTTTCCAACTTAACACTAACTAACTTGTACTGATTACTCTACTCAGAGAATAATCGATAAGTAGAGATCGTTTATTAATATACACCGATACAAAGCTGGAGTGTGTTCCGGCGCACACACATACTGATTTTACTTTACTTTTATTTTTATTTATAAAAATTACTAACAAAATTTAATTCAAGAAAAATATGATAAATTAAATTCTTGACTTAAAAAATTTCAGTCATCAGCTAGTAATTAAATTATAAAACAATTTTCACGATTAATAATTTAATCAAAAATCCGAACTAAAATCCGACGCATAAATTTATTCTAAATCAAACTTCAAATATAATATCCAACAATAAAATAAATTCTTAAAAATATTCAACATAAACTTCTCACTAAATACTCCTGGACTTAATATCCATGCTGGTAAATAAATTCTGAAGAATTTTATCAAATAATGAAATTAAATTATTAAAATAAATTCCAGAACGTAAGTTCAACGTATATAAATTAATAATTTCATTACAAATATAAATAATGCTGTAAAGCGGAAAAGAATAGGAGTTACGGTAATTATTAAGTAAAGCGTTCCACATTCACGTAACAGGATATTGGTAGAAAAGGTTTAAGAAAGGAATGTGAAGAGGATCATCTTTATGTGAGTTAATAGAATATGCGAGAAAAATTTATTAGATAGCTCGGACTGGAATTCGAACCCAGAACCTTCCGAAGACATGTCGGCTACACTACCATTTGAGCTATCCGGTCTATACTAAATTTCCTTTCGCTTATTCTATATACATTAAGCCACACCGCCCATTTTACGGCAAAGATTTTTACAAATATAAATAATGCTGTGAAGCGGGAAAGAATAGGAGTTACGGTAATTATTACGTAGAATTTTCAGTTAAATAAATAAATATATAATATTTATCTCAATATAAAAATTAATTGCCAAAAGAATATCTGCGGGTAAATTAATCTCAAATGCGCCAAATCTCAATAAATAAATTTCCGATAATTAATATTAAATTCGTAAATGATAATCTTGCAATAAATAATATTTATAATAATTTAAACTTTATTATTTCTCTCAACCGTGATTTAATACTTAAAAATTTAGTCGAACAGATACTAGCATTCACCAGCTAACTAGTGATCAAGTTCGATGGTTGCCCATCGACCTAACTATCCGAAGATGAATTATCTTAAATTGTTAGTGAAGATAGAAATTTCCATCCACTTGAATTAGATTTATACTAGCATGATAATGACTGAAAAAGTGATAACGGGTTAGAATAATTATTAATAATAATTCAATTGTTCATAGAAAAATATCGAGTAAAATAATTGACCAAAAATTTGCGCACTCAAAATGGATGCCAAGTATTCGTTAGTGCTTTGTAACTTTGACCTTGGGTACGGATTAACTACGTTGTAAAATTTAACCGTCGCTTGACTAGAATTCGTGGGAAGACAATTGGAATTTTCTCGAAGATTTTACTATTCGATTTTATTTTATTAGATGTTCAATAAAATATGTATAACTAAAACCGATTTTCAGATGTTCAAGAATTGTTAACAAATAATCGAGTAAATTATTTTTATCGAATAAATTCTCACAAAAATTTACACCACAAGGTCTCTGAGTGACTCTCGGGTAAAGATCCCCTTGAGATCCACTCAGTACCGACTAAAGAAAGAAAATCAATTGAAATTAATTATTGAATTATTACATCGGCACACAAAAGAAAAAGTTGTCAGTACTGTTATATCTGGCGTGCCGTCTATAATACAGGGCCTCCCATTCCAGCCAAAAAGTGCAGCGCTTGCATATTTAGGGAACAACAACCTGGACTGCGCGACAACTCACTCGTGGCCGAAGAATACACATTACCGCGCATTGTCACCTTATCGCAGGAACCAATTGTTTAATTAGTAGCCCCACTTAATGAATCGCAACCGAGGTGATAAAAGACACGAACACCATAATTCGATAGCTCATTTACAAGGTAACAGTTCTGCCTTAGAGCCCGGGTGAGTCCTATACCCCGACACGTATAGGCAGACTTCAATTATTAAATTAATTAGTCATCTTTTCCCTAATTATTCATTTCGATTTACTTAACGGTATTTCTGAGTTCTGTGATAGCGATTCTTCGAGCCACGATTCGTTTTGACGATAATCGAGATTCCCACAGTTCCAGTGACCTGGTCCCACTCTCAAATTATTATTTTCTTCTTCTGTAAATTTATAATCGGCGAACTTTGTTTGCCGGAGTCGTTATTCCGGTTACGAACTCATATTAACTTTCAACCTTTGTTTTTATATTGTTATTAGTTAATAAGTGAATAGTGTAAGTTAAGACGTGTTTGCCCATAGGGCCAGTTAAACAGAATATATAAACTAAAACCCGAATCGAAGTGTATCATCATTCTTAAGTTAAGAACCTTCAACCTTCAATCTCCAGTCAGCAGGAGGAAGCGAGAAGCCAAGCAGCGGAACTCAAAGGTACAACGTCCAATCAAAGGCCGAATCATCGTTGGAATAAGGATTCGCAATAGTAAGTGGAGGATATTTTATTATTTCCGAGGTCGATTGTCATATTCAAGGGGCCCTCTCCGGGGTTTTCACCTTCACGAACCCATAAAATATAAACTTAACGATTCTTTCGTTAGGGAAATTCATCTGTTATTCGAACGTCCGTTAATCCAGCTACCGCATTTTAAGATCTTATTTTTCGGACATAACAGTACTTTTGACGGAACCCGTATATCTTTATGTATTTCGATCATCTAAATCCAAATTTGAGGTCAGTTTGACCCGTGCACCGTCAAATTTTCGAGAAAACTTTGAAAAACTGAAAAAAATGATGAAAATCGGCAGCTTAATACTTATCTGAAGTTTATTTAGGCCATAAGCCATTAAAAATTTAAGTAAATTCCAAAAAACCCTGAAAAATTGCAAAAAAGTAAAAAAAGCAAAAAATTCCAGATATTGTATTAAAAAAAATTTTATAAAATTAGATCAATCATGATTCTCATGTATTTTGATCCACCGAATATAAATCTCGAATTTATATGGGTCAGACATCTCTAAAAATCTAAATAAATGGCAAAAAACCACTGAAAATCAAAATAAATCAAGTCCGTTATGATAAAAATCAATTTTTAAATAAAAATAAAAAATCTTTAACATGTTATCCGATCTGTGGAATATAAATTTCAAATTTTTTGACCTAAATCCTCAAAAAATTTTAATTCTTTAAAAAAATCTTTTCAAAACCGTTTATTTTTTAATTTTAATTCGTTCTCCCCTTATATCTTCAAATGATCTACATAAAGGGTTTCTCTTTCGCTTTCTTATTTTCTCAGGTAGATCCCTCTTCAGTGTGCAACAATGATCTGCCATCATATTGATATCCCACTTTCCTTGATAACGATTTTCCATTACACTAATGTCTTGATGGAGTCTTTCGCCTTGCTCTTCACTGTAATCGCCAAGATTTTCAGGAAAGTGTGAAAGGTGAGAATCTAAATAGTGCAATTTTGAATTCATCAAGCAACCCAAAGCATCGTAGTTGTACAACAACTTTTCAACTAAATTCGAGTAATTCTCACTTTACGTATTCCCTAAAAAGTTTTGTGATACTGTGAAGCTTACCCATGCTGTTCTCTCAATCTCGTTTATTTCATATTCGAAATTATCGTCCTGCAATAAAGTCTGAATTTGGGGTCCATCGAAAATTCATTTTTTCAATTTTGCATCACTTATAGCTGGAAAGTTCCCCCCCCCCCCCAAATATTTGAAACAGTTGCCATCTTTATCTAAAGCTTTGACAAACTGCTTCATAAGACCAAGCTTGATGTGAAGTGGTGGTAGTACGTACTTGGAAGGATCAATTAGAGGTACTCGGGTAACATTGTGAGAACCAGGATTCAAATTCGTTCTCGTTGGCCATTCTTCTTTAAGATAGTGATTTTTTCGATCGCGACTATCCCACAAACATAAAAAGCAGGGATATTTTGAGAACCCCGATTGTTGGCCTAACAGTAGTGTTGCAAGAGGATTTCACCAAGACACAGGTGTAATAAAAACGATATTAAAAAAAGTAGAATTAACTAAAATTTTTTGAGGATTTAGGTCAAAAAATTTAAAATTTACATTCCACAGATCGGATAACATGTTAAAAATTTTTTATTTTTATTCGAAAGTTAATTTTTATCATAACGGACTTGATTTATTTTAATTTTCAGTGGTTTTTTGCCATTTATTTAGATTTTTAGAGATGTCTGAGCCATATAAATTCGAGATTTATATTCATTGAATCAAAATACATGAGAGTCACGATTGATCTAATTTTATAAAATTTTTTTTAACACAATATCCGGAATTTTTAGCTTTTTTTTTTGCTATTTTTCGCTTTTTTTGCAATTTTTCAGGGATTTTTGGAATTAACTTAAACTTTTAATGGCTTATGGTCTAAATAAACTTCAGATAAGTGTTGAGCGGGTCGAAATACATAAAAATCATACTTAGTTTAGGTCAAAAAAATTTTTTAAATCATTTTAAATCGCCTAAACAGCCGATTTTCGTCATTTTTTTTCGGTTTTTCAAAGTTTTCTCGAAAATTTGACGGTGTACGGATCAAACTGACCTCAAATTCAAATTTAGTGGGTCGAAATACATAAGGATATATGGGTCCCGTCAAAATTACTGACAACTTTTTTTTTTGTGTGCCGGTGTTATTAATTAATTAAATAAGAATAGTTAATCAGAGAAGAAGTAAACCGAGTATAAGCCCCGCGGTCCACTTCTAGCCCACAGAGTAATATATTCAATACCTTGATGAATGAACGACGTTCTAGCTCACTACTTGAGATTGAAGTCCTTGATGTTATTGGCTTCTGTCGATAGGTAACTACTCCGGGGATCGGTCCCTCTTGATTTCTGTAGCACTCCGTCTGGTGGTTACACTACCTCTCCCTGTTGCAATCCACGGTTTTACTATAATAACCCCCAAACTAACCCCTCCTACTCTCTCTTTAGGCCCGAAGATCGAGACGCGCTAGTGCTGCGTCGTAAAATTATCGATATCTAGTGATATATCGACTCAGGGTAATTTTACCCTGTTACAAATCATTTTTAATCATAAAATGATCGTTGAATTTCTGACTTCTATAATGATTGAAAATGATAAAGTTATAATTGGAAATTTTTAATCATGTCGAATCGTGTTTAATCATAAAAAACTTTTGAAATATTTGTCGATAAAATGATTCAAAATAATTGCGTTAAGATTAAAAATTTTTAATCATGTCGAATTATTTCTGATCATGAAATACTTCGTGAATTTCTGTCACCTGTTATGATTTGAAATGATTCAATGAGAATTTCGAATTATTAATCATGTGCAATCGTTTCAAATTATGATATAAGGGGTAAATTTTGGTTATCTATAATGATTAAAAAGGATTATGTTAAGATTAAAAATTTGCAATCATGACAAACCATTTCTAATAATGAAATATTTTTGAAATTTTTGTCGCTTTAATGATTCAAAATGATTACGTTAGGATTGAAAATTTTTAATCATACACGGATAAAATTAAATTATTGGGCTAATTATACAAAATTTTTAATTCCAATCATTTAGGATGGTTCCATGACAATTGATCCCGGACATTTCATAACACGACAACTGATACTACGAATATTGATACCAGCGTCAAATGATCCCACAGACAAATGAACCTATATCATGTTTATTACCACAAATGTGTATTTAATTTCACCATATTACAATTAGGTACAACTTCTAATATAAAAAAAAATATAAATATAAAATTACAAAAATAATCGGAGAAGCATTAAGGAATATAAATTATTTAATAATATTGTGCGCAACTTATATATAATATGAATATAATATAATATATAATATAAAAAAATATAAATATAAAATTACATCAATTATCGGGCGCACAAAAATGAGTATAAATTATTTAATAATATTATGCCTTGATCAAAAACATTATGCTATTAATTAATACAACAACAGTTACATTACATCTTGATAACATCAGATAACACCACATACCTTTCTTGCTTCAACAACCTGTTTTGCAACGTGCACTACACGAGTTTTTATGTTTTGTACAACGCCAATTGACACAATTATCCGACTCACGATGTGTTGAAAAGAGACAATCCTCATGAACCAGCAGCAGATTATCACGTTGACTCTGTATTGATTTCAGTGGCATTTTTACGAATTAATTACGAATATTAAATAGAGAAGATTGACTACCAACACTTCCAAGATGCATGAAACGAAAGTCTGCATAATGACTCATGGAACTTATGACTCATATTTTGTATTTAACGATAAATATATTTACCCGGACAGGTGTATTTTTCTACTCGTAAATAGACAAACACGAATGCTCGTAATCGTGTTGTGCTCATTAAAAAAAATTTGTATGTGTTTTTACTCGTAAATAGACCAACACAAATGCTCGTAATCGTGTTGTGCTCATTTAACAAGATTTGTATGTGTGTTCAGTCGTAAATAGACCAACACAAATGCTAGTAATCGTGTGGTGCTCATTTAGCAAGATTTGTAGGTGTTTTTACTCTTAAATAGACCAACACATATGCTCATAATCATAATGTGCTCATTTAACAGGATTTGCATGTGTTTTTACTCGTAAATAGACCAACACGAAATGCCAGTTTAACAAAAAATAATTGTTAAAATGTATTTCACTTTGAATGGGGGGCTTCGCCCCAAAACCCCCATCGGGGCTCCACCCCGGACCCCTCTGAGGCTTCGCCATGAACTTCGATAATTTTTTTTGAATGGGGGGCTTCACCCCGGATCCTGGGGTCAGTTAACGGAGGAATCATTTGACGGTGGGATCAGTTGACAGTGGAATAAAATGACGGAGATCAATTATCGTGGTGTCACGAACGGAGCGAATGATGGGCGCAAGGAATATGAAATAGAATCTCAAATATCCGAACGTTGTCACTTTGTCCGTTCGGGAGCTAAATTAAAAATTGCGTTGGAGTGTGGTGCGGTACACAAGCTCAAACGTTATCTGTCAGTGTTAACTTAGAGAGAGTAAGGATGATGGATCCCTGCTGATTTCGGTCACGAGTAACCTATTCTATTGCTTAGTTGTAATTTTATTTATAATAGAGATCTTATTTTATTTCATAAGTTAAATATGAAAAAATTTAGTTGTTTATTTGTTTGAATTTATTGAGAAAACAAGTAAGTGTGTTACAAATTTGGGTTTACAAATTATAAACGGTTAATAAAGATAAAGATAAGACCACAAACGTTAAGTTAAAAGATAAGTTTAGGAATAATGTCTTAAAAGTAAATAATCTTTAAGGCTTACCTTGGAAGTCTGCTATTCAATAGAGAGACTCAAATTTATGGGCATTTTCAACTTCTATGGGTATTATCACTACCGAATTACTGTATTTCGTGTATCACGGAAAAATTAAGTAATTTCAGATGATGAATTTATCAGTATTAACGCCGTTTCTTCGAAAATTATTTTAAACTTCGTGACTTTACGCGGAAAAACTTAACACTAATCGACACTTTTCGGCGGAAAATAATATACTTCACGATTCTCGCGGAAAAATCGACGCACAACGGCAGAAAATAAAAAGAAAATCGGAATATAATTATGGCAAATATCGAATGAATTTACCTCGTTAGTGCTACTAAATGTAACCTAACCACGAGCAAGGCACTGACTTGTGTATCACGGAGTACTTTGTGCTTCCAGTGGTATCCATGCTAACCAGTGGTATGCTGGTCAAAATCGAACTGCCAGAAAATGATTTTCGGGCTGTATTGCTATGGTTAGCAGCATCGGTGATTGCAGGAGATTCATAGGTAAATTATTCAAAAAAATTAGGAAAACTATTGACCCTAAAGGCCATCCCTGCAACTTCCTGCTCATTCCGTTAATACCTGGCCAATTTTTTGAGCTCTTTGAGCTCAAAAATACAATCTAAGTGTTGTTTGAGCTCAAAAGTCTGAAAAAAGTATCATAGAACACTATTTTTTGAATTTTCAAACCTCAATAACTTTCGAATGAATAAACCGATTTTTACGTGGTTGGCAGCATTATACGCAGTTTTTTAAGTCTCGTAAAGAATTTCTAAATTTTAATTGGTCAAACTAGAAATTTCGGAGTAACTCCAAAAAAACACTTTTTTCGGTTTTCTTGCGTTCACGATATCTCTCTAACGAATCAACCGATTTCGACCGGATTGGCGGCGATCGACTTGATTTTTCAAGATTAAAAGCTAATAAGTTTTTGAAATCGATAGGTTGAGCCGTTTGAAAGTTATCCCGAAAAAAACCACTTCAGAAAAATTTTTTTTTCTATTTTTTTTTAGATTTCTCCAAATTTCTCAAAATTCATCGGTCCGAATCGGTTCAAATTAACAGGAAATCTAAGTTTGGCAAAGTTCTTTCGAATGGCACCAACTGCGATGGAATCGGTTCAACCGTTCAAAAGTTATAAGAGGTTTACATAATTACTCACTTACTTACTTACTTACTCACACACACACACACACACACACACACACACACACACACACACACACACACACACACACACACACACACACACACACACACACACACACACGCCGAGATTCTGCGTCGCATAAAGAAGGACGTCCCTGATGAGCAGGTTCGCACAACGGTGGATTAGATCAACAAGACCAGAAGCGGGGACTTGCTGATTACGATTTCGCGGAAGAGCGTGGACAAAGGCCAAGGCCTGCAACAGACCATCGCAAACATTCTTAAGGAGGAGGCCAAAGTGATCTGCATAGGGCCACAAGAAGACATCGAGATCCGAGACCTAGATGACACTACAACAGAGGAGGATATTCAGGCTGCCCTGTATACGGTAACCAAGGTGCTCTGCGAAATACCACCAGAGACAATCAAGATCCGCAAAGCCTACAGAAGTATCCAAACCGCTGTCATGACACTACCGGTTGCAGCAGCTCAGAAGATATTAGAAGGAAGCGGTAAAATCTGAATTGGCTGGGTCAACTGCCGAATTAGAGCCACGAGGAAACCTACCCAATGTTACAAATGCTGGCATTTCGGGCACCACGGATCCCAGTGCAAAAGCGAGACAGATCGATCCAAGCTATGCATCAGATGTGGCCAAGAAGGACTCAAGATTGCGGACTGTAAAAACCCAGCGAAGTGTGTATTATGCGCGAAAAATAAGAGCGCAGAGAACGCTGCCCATCACGCCGGCACATACAGGTGCCCGGTATACAAAGAGGCACTCCAGAGAATGACAAGTAAGCAAACATGAGGATATTACAGCTTCACCTCAATCACTGTGAGGCCGCGCATGACCTGCCCGTGCAGACCGTGCGTGAATTAGAGCTTGATTTAGTAATAATAGCAGAGCCATACAGACACCTGAATAACCAACCTTGGGAAATTGACAGCACCACCAAGGCTGTCATCTGGTCCTGTGGCAAACTTCCCTTCCAGAGCATAGTGAGCAATGATAGCATCGGCTTTGTAGCAGCGTCTATTAACGACATCCGTTTTTATAGTTGCTATGCACCACCTAGCCTTTCCATTGCCAACTTTACTGACTTCCTGGATCGACTGACCGAGGACGCAAAGCAATACTACCCAGTATCTATAGCAGGGAACTTCAATTCCTGGGCGGTAGACTGGGGCAGCAAGCAGACTAATGCGCGAGGCAAGGCACTACGTAAAGCAATGGCCTCACTGGACGTGGTCCTTCTCAACATCGGTGAGACACCAACATATACCAAGGGAGAGGTTAGTTCGATAATAGACCTCACATTCGTCAGCAGCAGCTTATTGAAAGGAAACTATTCTTGGGAAGTCTTAAACACCTACACCGCCAGCGACCACAGTGCAATACTTTGGGAAATATCGGCTGGCCGGAACCCTCAAAGAGCAACTAGACAAACTAATGCAGCTGGATGGAAAGTGAAAGACTTTGACTCGGAAGCTTTGGTAGTAGCCTTAGACAGTGGATGCGATCAACCTGGTGTTCGATACAGCTAAGGAGGCAATCGCTGTAAAGAGATGGGAACGTGGCAGAAAGAAGTATTGTTTAGTGGCTGCCTTGGACATCAAAAATGCCTTCAATTCCGCTAACTGGGACTGC
Organism: Cotesia glomerata; assembly: GCF_020080835.1. Taxonomy (NCBI): domain Eukaryota; kingdom Metazoa; phylum Arthropoda; class Insecta; order Hymenoptera; family Braconidae; genus Cotesia; species Cotesia glomerata. Next base: position 14,168,435 of record NC_058160.1, read on the forward strand.
ATCATGCGAGCTCTCGAAGATAAAGAAGTGCCAGGATACCTGCGCAGAATGGTAGCAAACTACTTTACAGACAGAGTCCTCAAATATGACACGAAAAACGGTCCAAGAGAGTACGAAATAACCGGAGGAGTGCCACAGGGCTCGGTTCTGGGTCCTTTGCTGTGGAACATCATGTATGATGGTCTCCTGAGAGTTGCATTACCATCAGAGGTGAAACTTGTTGCATATGCCGATGATGTAGCGGTAGTGATTGTCGCGAAACACTTGGAAGAGATCAATCTGGCTTTGGATATCACATTTAGCCGGATTAACCTATGGATGGAGATGATGAAGTTGGAGTTAGCCAAGCACAAAACTGATGCTGTGCTCATCACCAGCAGAAAGATCGTAGAAAACATCAAGCTGAATGTCGGCGAGCAGGAGATCGCATCGCGACCATTTATCCGATATCTGGGGGTGACGCTGGATGCCCGACTGAACTTTAAGCAACAGGTCGAACACGTAAGTGCTAAAGCATCAGCGGTGGTAACTAGTCTATCAAGACTGATGCCGAATGTTGGAGGCCTGAAGCAGAGCAGGAGACTATTGCTGTCGTCAGTAGTCACATCAGTGCTCACATATGGAATATCCGTTTGGACAGACGCGCTGGAGACCCAAGAATCATGGAGGAAAGCTGGACCGGTCTACCGACTAAGTGCACTGAGAGTTGCAAGCGCCTTCCGCACAATATCCGAGGAGGTAGTGTGCGTCATTTCCGGAACTCTGCCTCTTAGAGTCCTAGCTGAGGAAAGACGGAACCTATACCACCGAAAGAGGTCATCTACACTGAGCGCTAAAGAACTGAGAACTGAAGAGCGACAATATAGTATAGCAAGATGGCAACAACTATGGGATGCTGCGGAGAATGGAAGATGGACTCATCGACTTATACCAAGGATTGACGTTTGGCTTAACCGGAATCACGGCGAGACCAACTACTATCTGACCCAGATGTTGTCAGGACACGGCTGTTTCCGGGAGTACCTTCATCGCTTTAAGCACGATAATTCCCCAGAGTGTCCGTCTTACCCAAGAGTTGCTGAAAATGTGGAGCACGTTTTCTTTGAGTGCCTTCATTTTAACCCACAGCGTGATGAGTTAGAGAAGATCCTGAACAAGAAAATCACACCAGAGTCAATAGTAGAAGAAATGCTGTCATCCGAAGCTGCCTGAAACGCCACAAGCACGTTTACCACCGAAGTGCTTACAGAGCTGCGTTCCATTGAAAGAAAAAGGGCAAATGACAGAAACTAGAAGGAAGGAAAAATAACACTTTAGCCACCAGAAGGAATAGCAGTACCTAGATCCTCCCCTCACGAAGTAATGCCTGACGTCGGTTTCCATGAGGGATTAGAGGAAAGAAGAAAAGGGGTTTAGGGTTTAGTGGGTAGGGGCGTTAGCGTCGAGTTTTAGTATGACGCTGCGTCAAGTCGCCACATATCCAGGCCGAACAGCTATGCCTGGAATCCGTAAAAGGGATTCCCCCCCTAAGTAAAAAAAAAAAAAAAAAAAAAAAAGGTTATTCGGCAGCCGAAATGGAAGTAGATTTTTCAAATAAAGGAAATTGATTTTTAATAAAATAATATAATAACACTATTAATGTATAACTTAATTTATGATTTAAAAACAAAATTCAATAATAAATTTAAAACTATTTAGAACAAATTTTGGAAAAAAAATGAACTTTTGAAGAAAAAGTTTCTCAAAGAATTGCAAAGATTTTAAAATTTAAATTATAAATGACCAAATTTTTTAATAACTGCTTAGGAACAACAATTTGCAAATCAATCAGATGTTTGAAACCGGATAAAATTTTAATTGAAGACAACAATATATAGAACTAATTTGTGACATATTTACTGACGAATTACCTGAAAACATTACACGAAAGACTAATCATTATCGTAATTATTGAATTTACATCATGATTAAGCTATGATGCAGACAATAATTCTAAAACGGCTGCAACAGTAAAACTGTTTCATTAAACGAATTCTAAAAGGAGTAATATTGAGGCTATTACCACTTTTGAGTAGTGGAAATCAAAGCTTATTGAAAGAGCTTTACTATGCATTTTACCGAATTTTGATATCTTGTCTCGATCAGTAATTATATCAAGTTGAAGTAGTAAAAACATCAATTTTTACGATTTTCAAAATTTCAAAATTCTGTCATTTCCAAATTACTCGCCCGATTAAGCTCATCTTCGAACTTAACCTTGGTCTTGATCGATAGATAAAGCATGTTGAGTTTGAGAAGAATCGGTTATAAATTGAAAACGCTATCTTGCTGACAAGCCGCGTTATATCGTATAAATATATATATATATAAATACATATATATATATATATATATATATATATATATATTAGGGTGCTTTTTTGCGACTATTTTTTTTTTTTTTTTCGTTTCCATCCCGAAATTTTTGTTGGAAATATACCCAAAAATTCCCTGAAAGTTTGAGCCCTTAATA